>NC_142522.1:44893451-45093451 GCF_964205215.1 Stylophora pistillata
TTATTTTTATAACAACCAACTCAAATGCTTTTTCCTATTGGAGGAGAATGTCACATGGGTCAAAACCAACTGCCACAGGGAACAAAAACTTACTAACATCCTAAAGAAACGACAACTTGAACTTTCCACTTGGAATGTACAATATCATGTTGTGCACCGGGAAATCGTGTTAATTTTTTTGGCTTCTCTTGTCAAGGAAACAATTATTTGTTGTCATGTCAGCTATGTGCTTTCTAGGAAGAACTGAAAAATGAGTGCAACAGAGCCTTTGGAACATAAACTTAAAGTCTACCGAGAGGGCTATACATTATGCTTTGCAAAGGTTGAGAGGCTTCTACTAGAAAAATTTGGAGGAGAGATTTCAAGCTTTAAACAAAACAGACCTTAACTGCCCTCTGATTTGCTCAATTGTTAAGTTGCAGGGCATAGCACAACACTTTAATGACTGAACCAGTGGGAAACAGCGAGATTTGTTTCCCCTTGACGCTACATATTCCCTTTTAACCCTTAATGTGATTCCTTAATGCGATTCCTTAATGTGATAACCCTTAACTATATGATTCTCCCCAAGTTAGATTATTGCGACTTTGTTTGGAATAATTTAGCTCCTTCTAGATATAAAACTTTAGAACAGTTACATTAACAAGAGCTGCTAGAATTGTTTTAAAAGAAAGTTGCCTTAGTCACGATCAGCTGTTGTGACAATTTGGTTGGATATCCCTTAAGACACGTTCTATGATGCATATTTCAACTTTTGTTTTTAAATGTGTCAATAACATTGCTCCTGAAATGTTCAAAGAATATTTTGTCAACTTATCACATAATTATTTTACCAGGCATAATGGTCTTGACCTTTAAGTTCCAATTGTTCACACCGAATCTGCTAAGAAAGGGTGCTTTTATTCTGGGGCACACAAGCTTTCAATAATTTACCACCAAACCTGAAAGAACTTGAATCTCTATTAATGTTTAAAACGAAGCTTAAGGATTTTCTATGTAATTAACTTTTAATTTTACTTTTGATACTTCTTCTATGTATATACTTTCCTATAGTTTTTATCTCATGTATATTGAAATAGTTTTTAGGGCTTTTATTATTATTTTGCTATTTTTTTTGTTTCCCAGGGCACCTATTGATAACAGCTTCTGCTGATGGGTTTACCCTGGTTAAATATGTTATTATTATTATTATTATTATTATTATTATTAGGGCTAGTGTAATCTTATCTCTTGAACAATAAAAATGCATTTTTATTTTAGCATCGACAATAATAATATTGATGATGATGAAAAGGATTAGATTGTAAATAGGATTTTAATTGAAATCGGAACTACTATTGGGTCTTTTTTACTTTTAACTTGTAAATAGTTATTTGCTTTGAGTGTTAATAAAGTTTGATATTATTATTATTATTATTATTATTATTAATGTGCAGTGACCATTATATCTTTAGGACTGGTTACATCACACAAATCAGTCACTCACTAGACTTAAAGATGTAAAAAAGACTGCAATTCGCCTGAGTGGAGGACGACAAAGACAAGTCAGTTGCCAATGTAACTATGGAAGCGAAAGTAGAGACAGCTTCTTAAGTTTGGAAACTGAGCCTCCTCAGTTACATGTTGACAGCCAAGAAACTGCTAAGTGAGTGACATGTTTTACATAAGTCATGGCTTGAGGTAGTATTTTCATTGTTCAGCTGTTAGATGTGTGACTCAGCACATCCTATGTACATTGTGTAAATGTCTTGTTTGCAATGAAAGCATTCAAGTTGTCATAAGTTTGTTGACAGTCCTTTACATTTTGAAAATGAACAACTTGTGTCAGTCATATCAGTTTCAAACATGTCAATCCAACCACTCGAAGTGTATTTTATAATTGGGCACTTGGAGAGATTGGAAAGAAAATTTTGGTTGTAACATGGTGGTAGGATCTGTGAGGTGCATTTGGTTATGGGAGAAGATAAACAAACTCCCCTTCATGCTGATCTAGCTCATGGAAAATATTTGATTGACTAATGCTTTTCATGTTGTTCAATAGTATGCCAGACTTGTCCGTACCTGAAATAGTAAAACATTTGAATGAGCGGCAGAAATCCAAGCAAAAAAGGCCCCATTCATCTGCTGTGTATTCAAACAGGATTGCACTGAAGAAGCAAGACAGGCAGGAATTCCCTGAAAACAGCAACAACAGTGCATTTATCTCAGGTTGCTAAAACTGACTGATGCCTGGACTTACTAGTAGACTTGGTATCTTGTGAATTGAGTAACATTAAATAAGATTAGGTACACAAATGGCAGTAAGATAACTTCATGATAATTTTATTGTCATACATTTGAAAGGTGATAATGTAAGTTGCAAAATAAGTGATCATGAAGTTGATGGCCCCCCTTTGCAAGACTAATAAATGTAGATGTAGATGTAGATCATCCACAAAAAAAAAAAACCATTTCAATCAAAGTTGAAAATAAAATATAGTGACTTCTTCTGACAATTGCTTTAAGAGGCAATAGGAATTTTTAATTGCTGCCATTTATTTCAAACAATGTACTATCACAATTACTTCAAGTAGCATTCCCATCTGTGGTTGCAAATTTAATTTCATTCATGAATGATATTCAATTTGATTTTTTAGTGAAAGGACAAACAATGAGGCCTCAGCATCGTTTACCTCCCGGGTCCTTTCCACTCGGTAAAATAATGAATAAAGGTGACACTGGTTATAAAGGTTAGTGAACCTGACTATCAGCAGGCAATCAAAACATTAATTGAACACATCTCATCTCATGTAATACCCTGAATGCAATTTCAGATATTCTTGATTTTATTTGTCTGTCTTTTCTCTTTTCGTATAAATTTTTGTAGGATTAGTGTATCTTGATCGTCAACGAGAGGAGCTGGATCAAAGCTTGTCACCACGTGACCTTCGGCGGTACTCTGCGGCATTATGTGAAGAAGAAGATTTTGAGAGTACCAATCCCCCTCCACCGCCACCCAGAGCGTCTCCAGAACCATCGTCACCAAATTTAAATTGGCCGGAAGTTTCACACTCAGTCGAAGAATATTATAGTGAGGAAGATGATGATGATAATTTGGTCGATGAATCCCAGGAGACAAGGTCGATATCTTCGGCTGGCTCGCGTTCCTTGGTGTTCGCAATTCCAACGGCAGGTAATGAAGGTATCGAAAGTGATGATGAACAGAATCCGAGTCACTTAGACACTGGCAGAGTGTCTTCTGATTATGTTGCCAGGAGCGAGTCTATACTTCATAAATTAAGTGATAAAAGTCAAGCAGAGAGTGCTGTAATTTCTGATTTGCTAGTTGACATGGAAACTACCAAGGAAAAGATCGGCGAGCTTCGAATCAGCCCAAGAGATTTAGATCTGGAATTGACCAGTGGCGCCATGACTTCTTCGGTTCATTTGGCAAAGGTGGAAATAGAAAACGCCGCTGACATTGATGAGGAAACAACACCACAACATGAAATCAGATACGAAACTATGTGGGTTGAAGAGTCTCAGGACTCGTACAGATTAAATGCCCTTCCCAACAGATTTCCCCGAGCCTGTTCAGCAAGATATATGACTCAGCATAAAACTTCGTGTGTTAGAAAACAACAAAGCGAAAGTTCTCTTGTACTGAAAGGAAAAACAGTGGAATTCTTCAAAACGGAGGACCTAGTGGCGAAAAACCTTTTAAGAGACAAACGAAAACTTTTAGTACATAATGATTTGACTGAGGAAGAACATGAAATGCTTGAAAAAGGAGAAGAAGACACCGATCCAGACAAGGTGGGTTGAAAGTGTTTAGATCAGTATTTGTGACATGTGATGAGTCATGAGAACTGTTCTCCTCTGTACGGTGATTATTTTTAAACGATACAAATGGAAGTGTCCAGATATTTGTGATATATGATGAGTAATGAGTAGAAAGAGTTCTACTCCTCTCTACGGTACAAATCTATATCTATATCCTCCACTAAACGAATTACATTTTACGCCTTTGTATAACTTGGAGAGACATAATTTATTAGATTCGCCGACAGGCGGGGACACCGCAACAGCTTGCGCCAATTACTGCGGGCCCAGTAAACCCACTCATCCCACCCCAGGGGAGGACATCCATCACACAGTAATCTCGTGTGTGGGAAATTAACGTCTCCTACCCCCAACCCTGCAGGAGACGGGACCTCCACTCATTCGTCCCTATCCGAGAAGACTAGAATATCTAACCATTTCTTGATGTTATAGAAAGGTAGTAAATTCTTCTCAATTATTTTAAGACCTTGAGTGTTGGTCCGGCCGGGGCTTGAACCCTCGACCACCCGCACAACAGTCGAGCTCACTATCCATTGGGCTAACTGGGCACTATTCTTTGGGCTAACAATGTGCCGAGTGTTCATGTTCTACTCCGCAGATTGTTAATATGTACAAAGGCTGATAGTTTCTAAAGAAACTGTTTGGGGCTGCGTCGGTGGGGGTAACGAAATAATTTGAGTATGTCAACAAAGTTGAAATGGTAAATTGGCCACCGTTTACGATTATAAAAGCTGACGTTTCGAGCGTTAGCCCTTCGTCGGAGCGAAATCGTTGTTGATATGTACCATTTGTGTGTGATATTTTCTACAAAGTATTGTTTTCCTCTACCTTGATAAGGCTGATTTCGTGTTGTCAGTAAAACTGAGTACTTTTTCAGGTTTTTACAAAACCGCCATTGCCAAAATGGAATACCTCGAAAACCAAGAAGAGTCATAAATTGAAACAAAAACAACGGTCTGGCGCTGAAAATCCAAGTAACAGCAGTATCTTGGATCAATCATCAAAGTCTTCTCTACGAAAGTCAAACTCTGAAGGCAATATTCATTTGTACCAGGCAGCAGATGCTAATTTGTCACCGGGCAGCAACCTGAAACTCAAATCTGTAACGTTTTGTCAAGATTTTTTAAGTCAAGTCGATCCAGTTAAAATTCCACTTGACTCTTCTCAAATTTCCACTTACTCCAGTGTCGAGGCAGAAGGTGTTGCAAAGCCAGCTCTTCAAACTTGTGCTTGGTCTCAAAGTTCAGGAGTTGTTATACACAATGGCTTGGAAATGAAGGAGGCTAATCTACAAGGACAAGAAATCTTAGCAATGGAGATTGCGAACAAAGAATCAAAACTCAGTCATACTCGAAAAGCAGCTCAAAGTACACGAGCGAAACTTTTGGCCAAAATGAAAGAACTGCCAGGTGATGAGGAGCCGTGTCCTTGTAGAACAGTTACCAGACCCACCACGGCTCTAATAACAGAGTCAAGGAACTGGAAGTCTGGAACAAAAGAGACATCCTTGAGGAGTGATAAATTATTAGTATGTTTGAATTTTGCTTTACCATTTGCTTTGGTGTTCAGTCAAGCTGTTTTGATGGTTCAGCAGGTTGGTTGTATTACCAACCATTCAAATAAGCCTTCCACTATCTCACGAGAAACTCCTCTTTACAGAAACATCGTTTTACCAGGCCCAGCTCTGCGCCGATCAAACAGTCGTCAGGAAACGGAAATGAATTGAAACTAGAAAAACCTCATTCACCAAGAAGCAAACCTCGTGTCATGTCTGCTAAAGTACAGGTTTGTGTTAATCAGAATACCCCATAACCATTACCTGAATGCATCGCTGAGTGCGACAGGTATTTTTTGGATGCGTTTCCATACCATTAAGATTCGTTTGCTGTATTGCAAATTTAGAGGTTTGATTTTATACCAGCTATGATTATCCTTACCAATACGTTGGGGTTTTACCGGTCTCTGTACAAATGGAAGTTAATTCTTTTTTAACAGCGAAAAAGAACTGGATCTGAAGGAGGACAAACCCGCTCCAGGCCTTCTTCAGCCCATGTTGGCAAGTTAAGGTGAGAGCAATACAATCATTTTGTCGTCGGTAGAAAAACTTGCATGAAGTTTTCTTTGTCAGGTTCGTTGTTTTGTTCACTTAGTTAGGTCCATTGAGCCAAGTAAATTTGAATTAATGACAAAAAACCCTTTGAAATCATGAATAACTGTCGGTATTATACATCTTTTAATCTTTTACTTGTAAATAGTTCTCTATTTATATTATTACCTGTATTAGTGTAATGTTTTAATGTTGTTGCTCAGGGCTCCCATTGATAACAGACAGCTTTTGCGTCTGAAGGGGCTACCCTGAGCCTTATAAATTAATAAAGGTTTTCACTTCACTTATTGTGGTTTTAGTCTCAAGACACTAATCTCTTGAGACTTAACCGTGTAGAGTAGTTAGCAACCGGTTCTTGGCTTGTTTTGCGTTTCTGTGCTGCAATTGCTTCTTTCTACAATGAATTCTCTGTGTTCTTCGTCCAACTCATGCAGCGCCAAAGACGCTCGTAGGAACCGTGCCGCTGCTAAAGTACTCAAAGATGGATTCTTGTTCAAGGAAAAACCCCCGCCACCATTACCAGCAGGTCTTAAACATGAATCGGCTTTGATTTAATCAACCTTTTAATGTTTATTTTGATGTTTCTGTTCATTTTGTATTGTACTGCCTGTGCTTCATCATTTGTTTTCTTTACAGCTTCAAGGGAACAGCAAAAACGGAGAGAAGAGAAAAGAGGATCGAAACTAGACAACAACAGCAAAAGTCTCACCTTGCCACTGAATAAGGTTGGGGCAGTGAAAAACAACTTATTGTTGTGACTTAGCGCTAATTTTGTGAACTTTAGTGTTTGAATGCTTAAGTTATTAGTTTTTGCATGATAAAAACAATTTCTGAAGTGATAGAAGCCAGCACCAATGGTAAACATCTACAAAATATTTAAAATTCCCACTGGGACTGCTCGACCCTAATGTTTTTTTAGTTCTGTGGCAAAACAGTTAGCAGTTTGTCTCAAACTTAACCGAATTACCAGTTTTCTCAGTGAAGTATAACGTGTAGCCTTTAAGTATTGTCTCGGCAGAGTAAGTATCGTTTATCTGTGATTGTTTTGTGATTAAAAGGAAGAAGAAATTGTAGCCTCAGAAGAATGCCTTGAGGTCTTCGCGCGCCTGCAGGAGAAAGGAATTGACGTTTCCATGGATACCATCAAAAGGTAAATTAGCATCAGTTAATCGTAATTTGAACCTAATTGACCGCTGACGTCAGGATTCAGTTGTAACTTAATCGTGAACTGGCTCTCAATCGATTAAGTTGAAGTCTCTCGCTCTCATTTGCTGAACCACTCTCCTTCAGAAAAAAAAAAGTTTTTGCTTCGTAGTGTGAAAGACATACTACCCAAGCCTTTTTTACCCTGCGTGGCCAAAGTACAAGAAAGAGAGAGTGAGAGAGAGAGGGAGAGAGATAGGGAGAGAAATAGAGAAAGAAAATCGTTGTGAGCTTAGAGTGCATTCGCCCCCTCCACGTTCGCAACAATAGTGCTTTAATTTTGTTTTCGCCGTGCCCCCGCACCTCTTGATAATAACAAATGTGTTTGAACCTATACTTTACATTACAGGGGACTAATGGCGCCGGCGAGAAGGGCTGGTGACTACCAAGTGACCGGTTTGAGTTTAGGCTCTAAGTGAGTAATTTTCTTGAGTTGTATGAATTGTTTTCTTTGGAACGTTACTTCAATCATTTGACGTCGCTTCCTGAAAAAAGTAAGCAGGGTTTGGGGGTACACTGTTCTTACCCAGGCTTCTGAAGCAAAGAACATTCCTGTTTGTGTGCGCTCCTTGATGATCACATTCGTTGTTATGTACAGCTATCGTGTCGCCGTCTAGTTATCATATTCGACTGTTTGAAGCTTTGTAGCAGACTGAACTGAACAGATATTAATTAGCTGTGTAGTGATTACGTAATCGTTAGAAACCCCAACTATCTGTTGCATCGGGTAGACTGTCAGTCAAATAATTCCTGTGCAATATTTTTTGCACAGCCTCCTTAGCAGACCAGAAAATTGGTTGGCAGATGAACACGCCCGTGTGCAGATTTGGGAAAATGCGCTGAGTAAGTGTGACTTTAAATTTGAGGTATTATCATGCGTGAGGTATTTTTTTTTATCTGATAAGCCTCTTTTGTGTTCATTGACCAGGAGACTCAACAATGTCTGTTGCTTGCGGCGACATATAAACGCACTTTTGTTATGCTGTCTTAATTACTTGGATTTTGTGAAGCAGACGCAGAACTTTAACTTTGTCTGTCTGATAAATCATTCGTGAATGGTCTCTGACATGAAAAGTGAATCAAAGAACTCAAACGCAAGGGCTTAAATTTCGAAGCGCTCTACCGATCCTATGCAATAACTCATTTATAGTTCATAATAGTCACGACAAATTAAACATTTTCTTTTGCAGAAAATTCCAAGTGATATGTGATATATGCAAATTGTCTTGACATCCAACGCAGGGGACAGTGCTGAAAACTTGTCCAGTTTGGTGTACTGCTGTTTTGATTGAGCTTGAAAATGTTGGTGTCCTTTTAGTCTGCGTTCAATATAGATTCGTTTTTCAGTTGTTCGTGCGATTCACGTACAGAGCTCTAAGTACTTAAACATTCGTAAGAAGCTGGGGGGTGTTGGCGATGTTTCATGGTCTACTGGTTGGCACCGCTTGGAATTTAGAAGCACTGTTGTCAAGATTTGTGGCATGTGTGAAGGTTTAGTGACATAAAATGGAGCGCCATGAGCGCCCATTTTTATATATCTTATTTATACAAACCAACGTCTTTGAAAGGAACGTTGGAAAGAGTATTGAGTAATAAAGAATTAATTATTTACCTTGACCATGTGGACATGGAGGTTCAATTGTTGACTTTGTGCGCATTTCTGGTCGATACGTAGTTGTCAAGAGGATAATCACTTGTATTCTATACTTAGGAATTTGCCGGCTTTGATCATTAGAAACAAAGAGTGATTTCAATGGAATACTGGCAGTTTGATCATTAGAAACAAAGAGTGATTTCAATGGAATACTGGCAGTTTGATCATTAGAAACAACGAGTGATTTCAATGGAATACTGGCAGTTTTAACCATAGCCAAATGCTTGTGGTAAGAACTAGTTTAGTGGTGGTCTTCACAGTTGTAAACAAGCCTTCAAGAAATAAGTATTTTGGAATGTTAATGACGATTGTTGTCTCGAATGAGGGACATACGAGTGCTTTTGCAAGGAACAAGGGCAAGAATTCCGTAGAACCCCACACTTGATTATGCATTCAATTCTTGGATAAAGGAAAGCAGAGGGAAAACAACAGATTTCCTATTGGGACTAAGGCTTTGTTTTTTGATTGGTATAGGGTTATACGGAAATCTTTCCGAAACAAGTCTTCATTTTGAGACAGCAGAATTTTCATCCCTCAGTTTCGTCTTAAAAATTGCATCAAGAAAACAGCCAAGGAAAAGGGCTGGACTCCTTTAAATATCCGATCGTTTTGAAATTAGCTTTTCAGTTCAATGACTGTTAAATATAACTGCGGGCCATCTTGTTGGCCTTTGACTTCTGCTACCAAAAAAAGTTAATTCTTCTTATAATAACACAAACTTGTGAATAGCTCAGGATTTTTTCGGAGACTTGAATTGATGTCTGCTCATGAGAGAATCATAAGATCCATTAGAATCAGTAATAAGTAAACATTTCATATAGGACCACAGCACCGTATTAAACACTCTACCAACTAAACAACAGAAAAGAAATAAACTACGCTTGATTCACCAAAAAAGATTGTTTGACTTAGTTTCACGGCAATGAACTTTGTCTTAAAGCTCCCTTCGAGTCCGTATTGATTGTTATAATAAAATTCAGTTTAGAAGTGTGCATAGACAAGGTGTGTTAAATATTGTTATACACACATCAAGGTTCTTGCTGTGTATTGATTCGTCTGGTTATTATTCACTACAAGATCTTTACTCTTTGTAAGGAGTCAGTTCCTTTCCCGCTGGTTGCTTTCAAATCCACGGTTCATCTGGTAAAGCTTTGTCTTTGCCACTGAAGTAGGTGTGACACCTATCAGGAGTTTTTTTTACTTAACCGGGTTATTTATATTTTCAAATCAATTATATTCAATTCTTTATTTAATCACAGTTTTCCGGTTCAGTTTGCACATTGCATGTTGTACCTCTGAGCGTGCTGCGAACTTCTGCCTGTTTTTTGGAGTGTTTAGTTAGACATCCTATGCCGACGGTACATTCTAATCAACTGAAGGAATAGAGCTAACAAAATAATGATAATTACCCCCTGTTCAGCTACACACAACGACTTAACGACACCTCAAGTGCCCAGCTTTGTGTTGAAGTCAGTGAATTGGATACTCTTTTATTTTGATCTGCCTAAAATATTTTATTCAGTGTTTACGTCCTGCCGCGATTACTATAGAAATGTTATCAGTAGCTCCGCTTGTTAAAGGTGTTTTGGATAGCTGGATGATTCAACATCTTCCTTTGTTTATAACTTTTAGATAATTGGGCGACGCTTCTAGCAACTTAATTGTCTTGGAGTAAAAACTACTCTTTGTTGAGTCTTTGTCACAAATGTAAATTATGGGGCGGTACTCTGAGTGAATTAGTGGTGAAGTCTTCAACTGTCCAAAAACAGAGCTGCAGGATTGTTCCATACTTGTTGATAAAAATTGTTAATTTTTACAGTATCTTTATCACTGCGTATGTTTTTTTTTTTTTTTTTTTTTTACAAGGACACCACAATTGTAAGACTTCCAACGTTATTTTTATCATTCAGTCTTAACCAATTGAGTAGAAAGTACTGGTGAATCAAATTTGGTATTTCGCGAAGAAACTAGGCCAGCCGGAGATCCCAGCCGGATGGAAGATAGACGACATTCTTCCAAATACCGTAAAATATTCCGGTGATATTGATTTCTTTACAAAAGTCCAATTTAAAGTGGAACACAAGATTTATAAAATAATTCGCTGTTTGTTTGTTGTTATGTTTGTTTAAATAAAATGTTAAAAATGGGATTGTTCCGGTCAGTGGCATTTCAAGCTTTTTAATTCTTCAGAAGTTCTATTTCTTTCAGGCGACCAACGTTGTTGAAGCAATTTTTATCCAGCGGCCGTAAGGCGGCAGATAACGATCTCAAGAGAACTTTCAAAGAAGGAGTTCGATGAGTAACGTGATTATTACTTGAAATTCTTTGCATGACAGATAACATATGATACACCAAATTATCCCTTATGAAATTCAAGAATATTCAATGTTTTAGCTTGGAATTGTTTAGAAGAAGCGGTGGTCGGGAAAGAAATGTGATTTCATCTAAGGAAAATAAATTGTCAATGAACTAATGCAATGATTTATTCAGTGGCTGATTAATCGCAGCATTCATTCTACGTTTTCAATCGAAATTGCATCTCGGTATGTAGGGTTAAATTTAGCGTTATCTTTCATACTGTGTGACACCAGCTAACCTTTCGTTTATTGACGAAATATTGCACTTCTGGTCAGGATGGGTAAATAAGCTATTAACGTTCACAAATATAGTACTTATGAAGGCGCACAGACTGGCGTTGTAAGTGTTTGATTTACAAAGGACGTCAAGAAGACAACAGAACATAAATGTCAAACAAAGTGATAGGCCAATGTCGTGCATATCATGAATTTTAAGTTATGTAAATTTAAAATCGTCGTGTGAAAACCACAAGCATTACAAGCGAATTCAGCTGTGAGGACGGCGAGGCGGAGGAACTGCCCTAAATCATTTCTGTCAGTGAGATCAGAGGCAACTAGAAGAGCAAGCAGTCGGCATAGTCATGCTTTCTTGAGCGATTTCCTAGTTCAGGTTTACTTCCCTTCGTCAAATAACCCATTTTTCCATCACGTAAAAAACGGACATGGCTAGGTTGCCATTAAAGCTGCTGTTGTTTACGACATTTGTTACCGTTGCTGCCAGTGGATCAAGCGCTTGTCCAGTAGCGTGCAACTGTACGACGACAAACTTCAAAAACGTCTCCGTCGACTGCCGCGGCCATAGTCTTTTCGAGATCCCAAGCGAGCTTCCAGACAACACAACAAGCTTGTAAGTGAGGTGTTTTTCTTTTACCATAATCGCCAGTCAAATGCTTTGAGTAAAAGCACTAAGACACGTGTGTAATGGATAATGTTATCCGAGTTTCGTCCTGAACTTTTATGCGTGTGATTTAATTGATAACAACTTCACGTTTGAATAATTATAGGCTGATTTTGATTTACTTCGACTTCTGTCATTAAACATTTCGCTAAATCGATGACTGTTTTGCACAGATATCAATCATTGTTGCTTGAGATAGATGAGCTTTGGTACTAACCGAGACCAGATTTCTTCGCAAGTTACCAGGCATTTAAGAGCCAAATACATACAGTTAGGCTGATTGTTAAGAAAGCATCTGCTGGGTATCAGTTTGTCTCCCGAAAGACATCAGTTCAGGTCGGAGTAGAGCGCAATTGATGCTAGTCAACTCCATATTTACATTTCACATGACATTGTTGTTGGTTTATTGACAAATCGAAAATTAACGGAGAAGCCGGAATTAGGATTTAAAAGGTAAATACTATTTTTTTCCCTTGAACGATTTCAATGTAATAACATTTCGTTCAAAGGAAACGTAAGTGTAAGTGTTGCCTAAGAAATTTTGAAAACAAACATAATACTCTATTTCTGGCATAATCGAACCCAATATACGAAAGGTGAGTGCTTAATGATTTGAAAATATTTTTGATCATCTATTCTAGAATCTGTACAACTGTTCATATTATTAAATCCCCTTGGGAGTTTAAAATATTCTTCCTGACAAACCAGATGTAAATTATTGGGATCCTATCGTATTGTTGACAGATCTCGATAAATCGTCAGTGTCAAATTATAATTCTTTCTTTGTATACTAAATGAAAACACTTGAAGATGGCGCCGGTTTTATAACAAATCACTTTGCCGCGTAGTCTTGATTATCAGGAGGTGAAAAAAGGCGAATCGCTCCATATTGTGAGATAAACAACACGTTAACGGTCGGGAGCTCTCAGATTCTCTTGGAACTCTGATTAAAATGTGGTAATAATTTATCATTAAGAGTAATCATCGGGAGAGTCGGTGACACAGTCAGCTTGATTTTCAATTTGCGGACAATTAACGACATAAAAACATCAATACCGCCCTACACGATTGTTAGATCACGAATTGATGTAAAACTTCATCCCTTTGCTCTTTATTGTTTAACTTTAGGGCTGCCTTGAATTTTGTCATTTTGATTTCGGTAAATTGACAAGTTGCAGATAAATGTGTTGACCTCTTTGACATCAGAAAGGAGCATTCGTATTTTTTAATATATTCATCAGCATATATGCTTTTCAACTTGAAGTTGACTTCACAAACAGCAGGGTGTGTGGTGATTTGAAAAGAAGTAATTATATCAAAATCTTTTCTGACGACGACAATCGAGCATTTCCTGTATTGAAGAAATATTTCACGGTACTTTTTTGATCTAGATGTTAGACAACCTAATTAATTTTACCGCCAAAAAGCAAGTTAGACGGGCAACTATCAGATTGCGTCACGGATTCCTCAGATAAGGGCGCTTAGATTGATCGCTTCATGAATCATCAATACTTGATTAAGTGAACCATAGTTTTCTCCAGAACAGGCCAACAGACTCAACGAGAATGTTCTAACCTTGTTCCCAGGCTCTCTCGTCTCTTAAAAATGGTCCTACCAAGATTTCTTCGACTATCTTTTACAGAATCTGCAGTCGAAACTCGCCGTTATTTCGCTCACTAATGAGCAAAATCTTTTTTGAATGTTTCACACCTCAGTTTAATTTAAATTTGAATAAAGGCTGATAGTTTCTAAAGAAACTGTTTGGCGCTGCGTCGGTGGGGGTAACGAAATAATTTGGTACGATGAATATATGAAGTTCTTATATTATGAACTGCGGTTATAGATACGTATGATGCACGATCCTCGCAGTAGAGAGTGCTATTTATGCAATAGCGCTCTCTACTGCGAGGTGTCAAGTGGTGATACTGCAATAGGTCAGTGGTTCGAATCCCTTACAGGCCTGATTTTTTTCAGGTCTGATTTTCGCTATTGCATAAATAGCGCTCTCTACTGCGAGGATCGTGCATCATACGTATCTATAACCGCAGTTCAAAATATATGAACTTCATATATTCATCGTATCTGATTTATTATCACGGGTTTATTAAGAATCAACTTAACGGCCTGCTCCCAGTTGGCTTGTTAGCTTAATTGGTAGAGCGCTGCACAAGTATCGCAGAGGTCAGTGGTTCGAATCCCGTACAGGCCTGATTTTTTCAGGTCTGATTTTCGCTATTGCATAAATAGCGCTCTCTACTGCGAGGATCGTGCATCATACGGAATAATTTGGATATATCAACAAAGTTGAAATGTATATGTGCACGATCCTTCGCAGTAAAGCACTATTTAAGCAATAGTGAAAATCAGACCTGAAAAAAATTCAGGCCTGTACGGGATTCGAACCACTGACCTCGGCGATACTAGTGCAGCGCTCTACCAATTGAGCTAACAAGCCAACTGGGAGCAGGCCATCAGATTAATTCGACATAAACCCGTAGATGATAAATCAAACAACAACAAACATATGAAACATATGTATGAACTGCGCTTAATTGGTAGAGCGCTGCACAAGTATCGCAGAGGTCAGTGGTTCGAATCCCGTACAGGCCTGATTTTTCCAGGTCTGATTTTCGCTATTGCATAAATAGCGCTCTCTACTGCGAGGATCGTGCATCATACGGAATAATTTGGATATATCAACAAAGTTGAAATGTATATATGCACGATCCTTCGCAGTAAAGCACTATTTGAGCAATAGTGAAAATCAGACCTGAAAAAAATTTCAGGCCTGTACGGGATTCGAACCACTGACCTCTGTGATACTAGTACAGGCCTGAAATTTTTTTCAGGTCTGATTTTCACTATTGCTCAAATAGTGCTTTACTGCGAAAGATCGGGCATATATACGTTTCATAACCGCAGTTCATACATATGTTTCATATGTTTGTTGTTGTTTGATTTATCATCTACGGGTTTATGTCGAATTAATTTGATGGCCTGCTCCCAGTTGGCTTGTTAGCTCAATTGGTAGAGCGCTGCACTAGTATCGCAGAGGTCAGTGGTTCGAATCCCGTACAGGCCTGAAATTTTTTTCAGGTCTGATTTTCACTATTGCTCAAATAGTGCTTTACTGCGAAGGATCGTGCATATATACGTAAATGACGAAGTCTTAGAAACTGAGAAAAAGGAATGGATTTCTTAACGTGAGATGGGTGCGAAGACGAATATAACAAGTAATTATGCGAGTCTGTAGGTTTGTAATACACGCTAGTGCATAAACCGTTGCCTTCAATTGAAACTTTGATGTCTAAAAAGGATAAAGAATTGTCAGAAATTTCTCAGGTATATTTCAGAGCCGGGTGAAAAGAATTGACTGCGGTTATGAATTGAGTGAGCTCCTCTCTGGTAGAGGAGGTAGCGCCGATACACTCGTCGATGTAACGACCGTAGAGTACAGGTTTGGAGTCGTTGTATTGGCTGAAAAATTGATGTTCGACAAAACCTACAAAAAGATTGGCATAGCTAGGTCCCATTTTGGTGCCCATGGCTGCACCATTGGTTTGTTTGAAGAAGTTGTTTCAGATTTAGGTTCCTTAACAGTACGTTGATCAAAAAAATTTTTAAGGGCCAGAAGGTCTTCGCCATTAGGAATGACAGTGTAAAGAGACGTAATATCCATGGTGAAAAGAAGTTTGTTTTGGCTAAGGAAATTAAAGTCTCGAAAAATTTGAAGAGCGTGTTGGCTGTCTTTAATATATGATGGTAAAGTTTTGACGATGGGAGCCATAATTTTGTCTAGGTAGCTGGAGATAAGTTCGGTAGAGCAACTGCAAGCCGAGACAATGGGCCGACCCAGGTTGTTAGGTTTCTGAATTTTAGGAAAAAGTAAATACGAGAAGTTCTAGGAGTGGTTATGATGAGATTTTTTGCTGTGGCCGGCAATTCTTGTTTAGTTATGAGTTGGTTGATCGTATTCTTGACGGTGTTTTGATTGCTGGCAGTGAGGTCTTTGTCGACCTTTTGATAAAAAGAGGTGTCAGTAAGTTGCCGCAAAGCTTCTTTTTGGTAGAGGTCGTTGCGCCAAACAACGACTGAGCCGCCCTTATCGGCCGCTTTGATAACTATGTCTTTACGTTTTCTAAGACTTTTTAGAGCCGATCATTCTTCAGAAGAGAGATTAGAAAATTTGGTAATACGTTTGAAGTCAAGTTTGTTGATATCGTGGCAGCATTTTTTGATAAAAAAAGTCTAATGATGCGAATTGGCCCTCTGGGGGAGTCCATTTAGACTTTCGAGTCTGAAGTTAATTTAAATCTGTCCGATTTCCTATTTCCAGAATGGTCTCCATCATTGCAGACTGAAAATATTCTCTTTCATTATTATTTTCTTTTAATTCCCTGTAGAGACTTACGATCTAATCCTGTAAAATGTGACTGCCAATTCTACCATCGCTGGAAAAAACTCAGAACGAAAGGAATTGCCTTACAAGGGAAATGCAACACTACACGAGAGCAAGATGGACCAGACTTTAAGGATCTCACGAATGATTATTTCAAGTGTGGTGAGTATCCACTGTATGATGTAAAAATATATTTATTGTGTGTTCCTTTTGTTTTATCGCTAACCCTTTCAACTCTCTATTGGCTTGGCTGTGGCTTTCTCTCCTAAACAACCCAGTGACAAAAAAATAAACTGTTTGAGAGGGCCAGCTTTGTGACACTTGGAGATCTATAGAAGGTAGTTGAGTAGCAAATAAAGATCAGCGAAAAGAAAAAAGTTTGCAACGCTCATTGATTTAATTAGATTGAGAAATAGAAAAGGCGATAAAGTTTAAATGGTGATCATTCTACAATATCATATTAATTATAATGTTCTATTGAAAATGTTGTTTTGTCTGATTGGATATTTTGACAATGTAGGAGGTTTATCTGTGTCCAGTCCAGCCACGGTCAATGTAAAACACACACACGCACACGCACACGCACACGCACACGCACACGCACACGCACACACACACACATACATGCATGCATACATACCGTACTTTATTGCAACTCCCCACAAGGGTTTTTCAGTTACAAGGCTACATAAATATCACACTACAATAACTAAATAAATAACAAAGGTAATGTTCAGTCGTAGAAAGTGTCGAGACCTCGTCACTCCCGGCCGTCACTGTCTCAATAACGCCATCAAAAACAAGATTTGCCACAAAATCATCTTTTAGTCAAGATGTAAAGAAGCTTGATCAGTTGGAATTCTCTCCGACAAGTTCCATTGTTAAGCCTTCTGCTGTTACCACCACACCTGGAAAAGTTGGGAAAAGTTCTTCTTCCATCATCAAGACTGGCAAACTACAACCAACACATGCCAAGCCAAGTGCGACTTCGTCGCCAACTCGTTTCGTCACTAGTGGCTCGGTCCCTGTAACAACTCAACCCACGACACAAGGTAAATGTTCAACTTTGAGAACTGTCAGGAAATATTTTCCCAAACAACAGCAAAGGACTACTCGCATGTCTTAGTAAATAGTGTCATTCATTAGTCTTCAAGTGACCTAAGGACGGAAGATTACGCAGAGAAGCTCTGTAAGAAATGTACCCTCTTTATTTTTAGAACCTCCGACGGTCAGATTTGAAGACCCGGGAAAGGTGACTCTTGGTGAGACAGTTCAAGTCAAATGTATTGCCACAGGCAACCCACTTCCAGAAGTTCAACTGAAGTTCAATGACCAGCTTGCTCAGGACGCCGATGGTGTGAAAGTGAAATCAGATGGGTCAGAAATAACAATCGAATTCAAAGCTAAGATAAATTCAACAATTCTCTGTGAGGCAGAGAACGGCCTTGGACGAGATAAACGCAAAATGAAGATTTCCGTAGATCGTAAGTAATAGCGTTCATTGTAAAAACAACAAAACCAACCATAACTCTTGTACTTCGTGGTGATCTGAAACTGCACAGTATCTGTTACAAGTCATCCCTATTATCGCGTTATGGATCGATGATTTAAATACAAATTATGATATAGTTTGTTTTTAGACAGTCTGAGTCCCTGGGACTTTGAAACTGGCATTAAAACTCGAAATGCGTCTTTAAAAGCACTGAAGAACTGAAACCTGAGCAAAAACAGAAGTTTTTATTGTCAAATGTATGCGATGCAACAATTTACAAATATGAATATGAAAGCGGTCTTTGCAGTACTACTCGAACCGTTGTGAAAATCATTAATACCTGAAAAAAATTTAGGTCTGTACGGGATTTGAACCTATGACCTCTGACCTGCTCCCAGTTGGCTTGTTAGCTCACTTGGTAGAGCACTACACCGGTATCGCAAAGGTCATGGGTCAAATCCCGGACAGGACTGAATTTTATTCGGGCCATATTTTCACCACTGCATGCTTAACCGCCTCCTGGTTAGCTCAATGGATAGAGCGCTGGACTGTTGTGCGGGAGGTCGAGGGTTCGAGCCCCGGCCGGACCAACACTCAAGGTCTTAAAATAATTGAGAAGAATTTGCTACCTTTCTATAATATCAAGAAATGGTTAGATATTCTAGTCTTCTCGGATAGGGACGAATAAATGGAGGTCCCGTCTCCTGCAGGGTTGGGGTAGGAGACGTTAATTTCCCACACACGAGATTACTGTGTGATCGATGTCCTCCCCTGGAGTGGGATGGGTGGGAGGGTGGACTAGCACGAATGGTTCCTATGTTCCTTTCTAGTCCTTCCCCACTGCAAAAACTTAATGCAGTGAAAATGGACTAAATTAAAAATTAAATTAAATTAAAATTAAATTAAATTAAATTAAATTAAATTAAATTAAGTAGTGTTCATTACTGGGAAGATCCCTTTCATATTAAGTTTCTTAATCCGCAGTTCACATCTATGACTTTCATATATTCACAGTCATTTCGTGACATTTATCTTTTAAGAGTATTTGTAATGTAAACAAAGTTCTCGTTGCTTCTGCGAGCTGCTCAAACTCTGATGCAGTTTCTAACGAATCGTTCTCACCAGAAACTGGAGCAAAGTATATCCTGTTCAGAGTGAAGTTAACAAATCAAGAATTTAACGCTAATATGAACAACAAGGATTCAAAGGAATTCCAAGATCTGGCCCGGAGAATTAAGTCAGAAGTAAGTCTCAATCAAGATCAAGATCGGATTCACTCTGACGAAGCCAGGGCTAACGCTCGATTCGTCAGCTGTACAAAATCAACTCAACTAATAAAACCAGATTATCTTGTTAAACAAGATCAGTTATCATATTCTGGCTATTGCCTAATTGATGTCCTCATAATCTTTGACATCGTGATCCGTTTATTTATGACGCGAGATCACTAATATTTTGCATTTTGTATCGAAGGTACAGTCAGCGATGAACGATGTTCCAAGGTTCCTTGGCGCTAACTTAATGAGGCTTTGGTAAGTGGTATTTGTTTCCTTCAGTGCCTTTTAAGCCGGAATCGACTTTGATATGAAATCTGACGATTGTTTCATAGGCCAGAATCAGTAAAAGCAGATATTTTGATAAAAACATTCCAAGACACAGGCAGCTCTGTAGAAAGAGCGCTGAAGGAAGAAGTCAAAGATGCAAAACTTGGGAATATAGCCGTGGACCGCTACTTATACTCAATTGAGCAGAGTCAAGGTATGACCCTAAGGAAATCATGATTTGGAACATACATACATACATCCATCCATCCATCCATCCATCCATCCATCCATCCATCCGAGACACAATGAAATATATGAAGTTCATATATTTTGTACTGCGGTATTAGATAGATATGATGCACGATCCTCGCAGTAGATAGCGCTATTTAAGCAATAGCGAAAATCAGACCTGAAAAAATTAAGGCCTGTACGGGATTCGAACCACTGACCTCTGCGATACTAGTGCAGCGCTCTACCCATTGAGCTAACAAGCCAACTGGGAGCAGGCCGTTAAGTTGATTCGTAATAAACCCGTGAAAGTGATAAATGAGATACAATGAAATATATGAAGTTCATATATTTTGTACTGCGGTATTAGATACATATGATGCACGATCCTCGCAGTAGATCAACTTAACGGCCTGCTCCCAGTTTACTTGTTTGCTCAATGGGTAGAGCACTGCACTAGTATCGCAGAGGTCAGTGGTTCGAATCCCGTACAGGCCTGATTTTTTTCAGGTCTGATTTTCGCTATTGCTTAAATAGCGCTATCTACTGCGAGGATCGTGCATCATATGTATCTAATACCGCAGTACAAAATATATGAACCTCATATATTTCATTGTATCTCATCACTTTCACGGGTTTATTACGAATCAACTTAACGGCCTGCTCCCAGTTGGCTTGTTAGCTCAATGGGTAGAGCGCTGCACTAGTATCGCAGAGGTCAGTGGTTCGAATCCCGTACAGGCCTGAATTTTTTTCAGGTCTGATTTCCGCTATTGCTTGAATAGCGCTATCTACTGCGAGGATCGCGCATCATATGTATACATACATACATCACCTTTATTTCAGCTCGGATTTAAAAAAACGTGAAAAGCTCATTACCTTTACTCTAGCGAAAATGAAGCATTTGCTTGACATTTCATAGATCCTTGGGTCACATTCCGTCTCATTTCACAACAAAACAGTTTGTGGTAAATTGTTTTTTTGCGCAGTTCACTCAATCAAGGAAAAAGAACATGGATGACAGTAGGATGTCTGAACAAATATATTGTGAAATTCATACCGACTGACTAAATGCCTCGCTTTTGCCCCATTTGGGCATAATGTGGGAGAGATTACAAATCCCATGACGCTTAGCTTTAAGATTTTGCATGTGTGTATCTTCAGTACCGCTTGTAACACCTTAACCGAAGAGTTTTAGTTGCGTAACATACACTAATGACGAATGAAAAGACCAACCGACTGGGCTTTTAATTTCATCGAATCTTAAATGTACACTTTCTTTAAAATATCAGGACCTTTGAATGACCTGGAAAAAAATTGTGAAGCGAGCTTTGAGAAAGCCGGCTTCAGTTTAATCAGCTGGTGATTTACACATGAAAATAATATCCCGAATATTGAACATGTTGCGAACATAGTTAATAGAGGCTAATTACAATTCTCATCTATCCTCTCCGCTTCCATTCGGAGTGTAGTAAACTAATTTGTTCCTCAGGAAGAAAAGATTTACTGCAGACTTGGTAAGTTCCAAAACAAACTCCTTTTCAGGGTTACTAGCAAATCATCCCCAACTTTTAAGAGATGTTGGTTGCCGCCTCGCTCCCCGATTACAATTAAATTGAAATGATGCTATGATAAGAATGTGCACGTTGTTTGTGTAGGTGGTAGTTACGTCTTTCATTCCTACAGATTATCACAGTTCTTCAATGTCTTCGTTCTCTCTAGCGTGCCCTTCTGTGTTTGAGAATGTTACATGGGATGACATGGTTTACGGAGATTTTGACCTACAGCCTTGTCCCAGAGGAGCTAGAGGTTTGCACCGTCAAAATTATTTTTAACTCTTCTTCCTCTGAAGAAGCGATAATTCAACGATTCCCAGTGTTAGCTTACTATCCCATAGAGAGAAGGAGAAGTGTGAGGCCAAGTTTGTTAAAATGTTTGAAGTCTTACGTTCATGTCGTTTTAAGGTTTTGCCAAACGAAATTGTTCAGCGGCGGGATACTGGTACTACCCTGACTACACCAACTGTAAAAGTGACGGCTTTGACTCTCTCAGAGATCAGGTCAGGATAGAGGCTATATTTTTTATTTATTTATTTTGGTAATAAACATTAATCTTACGTATCTATTTGAGAAGCTTTTAGGAAGAAATTGGCCTCGCTTTAAAAGACTTCTCTGGTGCCCTTAGTAACAAAAGTGTGTGCTTTACCAATACCTCCAGTCCGTTAAAGATGGAACCGTGTGTCGAACATCTTAGCACCCTCAGCAAAAACAACAACAGATGAATCATTAAATGTATCAGACAAAAGCATAGGAGCATTTCGTTCACAGAAATATCAAATGAACTTTAGTTCTCGGCCTCGAGTTCATTAGTACAATAGCCAAGAGATAAAAGTAGAAATACTGGTGTCACCGACAAAGTAGTGTCGTTTACTATGTATTGGTAGTTCCCGTCAATACAGGCGCAACTTGATGTAACGGTTCAAATTAGGTTTACTCTTGACAGCACGAATTATATGCAAACGTTTTTTCCCTCAATGATGTAATCAGCACGAACTCTTACGGGTTATTTCTCTTCTCATAGTTCAAACAGTACTCAGCTGATACTTCTAACAAAGGCGACACGGAGAAGAATATCCTAAAAGGCTTGAAACAACTCCTAACCCTCTTAAAACCACACGAAGATTTCGCAGTGCTGGCAGGAGACGCTGATACAAGCGCGGAAATGTTAGAAACTGTTGTAAATTATCTGACAAAAGAGAATAAAGATATTGCTCATAGTGAAGCTGAAATAAAGGTAACCAGGATGATTGTTTACATAATCACTTCCTTGTTTACTTGTTAAGTATCGTATGGGTGTGTAATTGTCAGCTTGGTGCACTGCCTTCTTATATATAGCTCAGGGACTTTTCTTCAACTGGCGCTCAGATGCTCTCCATATCTACACTGACTTTGGTCCTTCGTGTTGTGTTCTCATTGTCTAGGGAAATCGTGTTTCTAGAGCTCTATTCTGCATGACTTTCATGTTTTATTTTTCAAAGGAACTCTTGCATTATTTTTGGATGATAATTTTGGATGTATTAATTAGGTTTATTCCATGTTATTTTAACACTTACTTTTGCAAGTGGATTCTGTGATTCTATTACGTTTTAAGGAAACGAACTTCGACTGACATTACATTATAATGTTGTGTGTAATGATCTTTTTCTGTCTCTCTTCTTTTCTATTTTTGCCAGCATGTCATCGACGTGGCGAACCATGTTCTTCACTGGCATAACGAGCAAGAATTAATCATGGCTCAAAAGGTATTTTTTCAAATTACTCGCCGGTAATCATAAATGATAAACCAATAAGAAGGACCTGAAGTCCCTCAGGATGCTCTTTTCTTTAAAAGATGATTAACTAGTCCATTTTATTTGCAGTTTTTACAGACCGCATCAAAATTCATCGGAGTTCTTGAGAAATATGGCCTTCAGGCTGCGAAGGTGGTTTCATTTGGAGAAGATAGAAATCTAGCAATATTGATAACTGAGCATGTTGGTAAGCTATCCCAAGGAGAATGAAAATTTAAACAAGAATGATATAAGGACCCAGATGTAGAACTAGTTAAACTTAAGGACCTGTAGAGCCCATGAGAGTTTTTGTTTTATGAGAAGAAAATTTGCTCTGATGTTTACACTAACAGTTATGGGTGCTGGAGTTGCCGATCCTGAAGGAATCTCAGAAGATGTTATTTTTCCAAACTACAATTGGCCAGAGTTAGGAATGATCAAACAGCAATGGAACATAACAACGTTTGTGGTACTAAGTCAACAAATGCTTAAAACCATAAAAGTCGGTGAGTTAGCAACTTTGTTATTGATGTCTTTCGCAGCCCTTCTTTGAGATGTAACTAAAGAAACAAAACAAAACAAACAAAAAAAACACGAATACCAAGGAGACTACTCTGTTGTTTCTTTTGTATTATTATTCCGCCTTCCACCGAACTGCAGGAAGACCTGAAATCGGGGTTTTTTTGCCAAAGTTAAAATTAGACATAAATTGTGATGCAAACCGGCTTGTGGTCGCTGTTGGTAGTTTTCTGTTAAAAGTCGCTTAAATGTTTTAGTTTCAATACTGTTAGTCTCTTGATATCTTAAATGATAAATTTGCACGAAGTTATTTCCAAATAATACATGTTAGTGAAATATTAATAATGGTTAGGTCTGAGGAACACAACCTAGCGAGTATCAAATTTACCCGGCATGCAGTACAAAAGGCAAATTTCAAAATCCGTCTGAGTGCGGTCACCTGGTTACACCGGGCCACGTTTTACAATGGGATTTAAAAATCATATTTGTTGTTTGACAAACAAAAAAAGAAGTGCAGTCTACTTGGCTTCCGACATGACACCTAAAGAAATTTTCGATTCGATGTTCAGTTGTCTTACAGCATTGTAGAATAGAGAGCTCGAGCTTGTTTATGAGTAACTTCCAGTTTATATCTGTTCTTTCTTGTCTTTTTGAAGATGATGGAATACGAATTGCGGGATTTCTATTCAAAACTCTGACAAGAGTTCTTTCTTTTGAAAGGTGGGCCCAAAAACACCATAACCGATAATAATATATATTTTGTATGTGTAACCAATCCAAACATTGCAATTATGTTGTCCGAATATTTGGCTTTTAAATCATGGACCTCATGTCAATTTTAAACTCATTTTACGTTTACTTTGTTAGTGCGTTCAGTGACGAAGGTCAGGCGTTTGAAATCAACTCTGCTGTAATTTCTGCCGCTACGGACCCAACACCGGCGGAAAAACTCACCGAGCCTGTCATTATTGCCTCTAGTAACTTGGAAGAAGTTAATGTAAGTTTTTCGTGTACACAGTAACATTCATTTGCTTTATTCCTATAAATTCCTAAATTCAAAATCAATGAGGAAGTTTACACACAGGAATTCAATGCCTTTATATGTTACTTTTAGCTTGACGGTGCCGAACCGATTTGTGCATTTTGGGATTTTAATATGTAAGTATAATGAAGATAGATGGTAGATTTGCTGATTAACAAGTGTAGTTTAACCTGACTGTTCTTCATTGGTGAGAGGAGCTCAGAAATTTCTTCTTGATTTCAATGGAATATAGCTAATAAATCAAATAAACACTTATTTAACTTGTACAGACATGCTTCCCAATAAAGACTGTACCATCTTTAGCAGACCATATCCGTCTGTGTTAACTTAAATGATTACATTGGTAGTAGCGCCCGTAGGCAATATGGAGCGAATCCTGTGTTCTGATTGGCTACCCGAGTGGGCAAGATGGGCCCATCTTGCCCGCTCGGGATTGCCCATATTGATCCCACGCATTAAAAAAATTGAATTGGCGCTAAGTTCTTAATTCTTGTATAACGTCGGCGGTGGATACGCAAAAAGCGACAGAAGACAGTCAAAACATAGAAAACAGAAACGACTCACTTGAGTTAATTGTGGCACAAACACAGTTGGCTCTCCTGGCTCTCGAAGTAAACAAGTCATTCTTAATTCTTAATAACGTGAAATCTTTTTGCAATATAATAAATCCTTTACTGACCAAGCTTGTTCGGTCAAGATGTCTGGATATTGACGATATATGACGATATATCAAGATGTCTGGATATCGACGCTCTGACGAAGGGCTAACGCTCGAAACGTCAGCTTTTTTATTCGTTACGGTGGCCAATTAACAATTTCGACTTAGTTTATATAACCAAATTACCTTGTTGCCCCCACCGACGCAGCACCACAGTTCTTTAGAAACTTTCAGCCTTTATTCATTTGTTTGGATATCAACCTTGTTCTTTATTTTGCGTTTTATGGACCTCGACTCCGTCTCGATCCACAAAAATGAGAAAAAGGAACTCGCCCAATGTCCAGCTGTCTTGACCTTACGCTTGGTACATAACGCATATTTGTAAGCTGTTGAAGTTAGCTGCATAGTCTTCTCTTCTCCTTTTGTTTGCGCTTGCTCAGGAATGCACCTCACGGAGGTTGGTCTGATGAGGGTTGTAATACTTCGTCATACAACCGTATGCGGACAACTTGCCAGTGCGACCACATGACCAATTTCGCAGTGTTAAGGAAAAAACTTCTGCCCGCCTCGTTCCAAAGGGTAAGTACTTCTTTAATATCTCGGTAAAATGTATGGTGCAAGCAGGGCACAATGAAACCTCCCAGATACGAATGTTTAATTTGAGTCAAGTTTGCTTATTTTTTTATCCTAACCCATTCAGCCTGCAAGTTTAAAGTTTTGTTGAGGTATTTTTGATGACATTCTTTAACGAAAGGACAACAGTTAGCAATTTTCGATGTAATGTTTAAGTTGCACAAGTGATAGTAGCAACAAGTTGATTTTCAGTGCCTATAATACTAACTTCATCGAAGAGGAACATCCGTTAGAGAAGACTGTTGAATGTGTTCATCCCATATTTTACCAAATCATTTCCTCCTCTTTTTGCAGGGATTTACTGCAATTAGTGACTTCATCCATTGCATTTACATCGCTTGTTGGATTATAATCGCGTTCGCGGCGATAACGTTTTTGACCCTCCTAGTTTTAAGCCCGTGAGTAAACCATATGTTCATTTTAATTTACTTTCACTTGTCAAATCAAATACAATTTTTGAAACACACAACTTTCACCGATATAGTTCTTGATGATTTCTGTTTCAGCTGGCTAAAGCCTGACCGTACATGGGCAATGCATATGTGTGTCTGCGCTTCTGTGATTGTAACCTTCGTATTACTCCTACTTGGCCTTGCATCTTACAATGACGTGGTAAGATAAATGTGTTATTCAGTTAAGAATGTTACGCTTGTTAAGTTCAACAGATCAGTAGTTCTTACTAATGGCACGGAAGGAACAACACAATGATACCCGGGCCTGGTTTTATGAAGTGTCCACCAATTATCTCCCCTGCACCTGTGAAGATGAACCCAGTGAGTTGTTCACCCCTCAACTGGAGAGACGCTGTAATGTAATAAGTGAAAAAGGATCTCAACTCAACCACGCCTGTGCTATATTTTACTGTCATTCCAGCTAATTCAGGTGGTAGTTGCCTATTAAGGACAACTGACTAGAGTTGCTATGCTTTAGAGACTAAGCTATCCTTATCATGAGGTTTATTGGTGCCACTTAAAGGCATTCATAATTGCATAACAAGCTTAACAGCTACTTTCTTGAAATATTTCCTTGTTTGCATTATCTTAGGGACTGTGTAACCTCTTCTCCTTCTTGGTTCATTATTTTTACCTGTGCACATTTTCTTGGATTCTTGCTGAAAGTGTTTACATGAGAACCTGGGATACGAACTACGGGCCAAAGAAGAAATACTGGATTGGATACTTCCTTCTCGGCTGGGGTGAGCATATCACTAGTTTCTAACTTGCAGATATTGTCAAACCATGTCCTTACCGTTTAAAACTCTCCTTCTTATTCGTTCAACTAAGGTTTGCCTGGTATTCCGATGCTTATCACGTGGTTTATGACTAAGATGGCCGGCTTTGAGAGCTTCCTTTCGTGAGTAAAGCATTTTCCGCTTGTATTATAAAGAAACTTAAGTTACCTCATGTTAGCCGGACATTATTTAAAGCTCTTTCAATTAATCTTCCACTCCATTCATTGAATTCTTTTCAAAAGGGTAAACTAACACGAACTCTTGAAAGTCATTAAGAGAAGCTTATTAAAAAACTAAGGAACCACTTAGAGTCCTTCATTGCTTTTAAGAAACATTTTATTCAGCATTTAAGTTAGGTGCTAACAAAGAACTTTTTGTTTGGAAATGTAAGTGGTGCTCCACTCGATTGCAATGTGAATTCAGTAACTGTGGTTTTAAATTGTAAACTGGCCTCTACACAGGCTGATGTCTACGTTTTTGAAAATATTCATAGATGTTTATATAAATTTCTTGAAATTCACAAAATAAATAAACATTTGTTATGAACCATGGCAGCAACCCTTAGAACTCACGGTTTATTATGTTAAAACTTTCAACACTGTTCTTCAGGTGCTGGTTGTCAATATATCCTAACCCTAACCCTTTAGTATGGGTTTTCTTTGCACCAGCTTTAGTGTTCTTCCTGGTAAGATATATTTCTCATATCTTTTTATTTCAAGTTTGTGACTGAATTTATTACTCCATACACAATTCAACATTTTGGTCGTTGCCGCTGGGCAAATCATATTTGTGAGGTTGCTACAATTGCAGTGAATTTACTGTTTGTGCAGGCGTATCATCAGACTTGTGAACCGATGGAGGTTAAGCAGTTTTGAGTTGATGGAGAAAAAACTGCTTGTGATTAAAAAAAAAAACAAAAAACAAAAAAAAACACACTGACACTTGAAAATCTTTATCGTCTCTTCAGGTGAGCTGTTTTATTTTGGTAAGAGTGTGGAGAGCTGTGACTGGATTACGGAGACAAAGGCTAAAAGCAGATTATCCAAAAACACGATTCAGGTAAACATAACATTTAGATTGTGATATCGTTCAGCTCAGTGTATCTAAATGATACTTAATATGTCATTGCCAGTTTAGTGAATCTGTTTTTCTTTGACTACAAGCAATGACTAAATTTTTTCAACTCCATCTCTTAACCCTGAGTCCCCAGTTGAGTCCGAGTCCTTTTGCTTCAACGGAATCCCCTTGTCCCAATTTTTTAGAGTCAGCGTTTTTTGCTGTTCCGGCATTTGTTTTTAGAGTATGTGCTTTTGCTCTTTTCAGAGTCCATGTACGCTATTGTATCATTCTGATGATCATGTTCCTAATTACTTGGTTGGTCGGCATTCTTCTGATCCAATTTTATTGGAAAGCGTTGTTATGTATTCTGTTCATCATTTGCTGTATCATTACGGTAATTTTTTTAAAGTTGTCTTCTTTTTCAAATTTTAATTATCCAATAAACATCTTAGTGCTAAGCTTCAGGCCGATTTAAAGGGATTTGATGGCGATATTGCGGTCCTCTACCAACTAGTCACTTTCTTAATTCGTCGGAAACATCATTTCGTTCAGTTCCTTATTTCATTATCAGATCTAAAGATTCCTAGCGTCTTTTCAGTAATACCCAAACTGTAAAAACGTCATGAAAATGCTGTAACAACAAAGCGTTACACTCGAGTCGCTAGGTGGTGTGGCAACACAAATTATACTTGAAAATTAACAACATCTTAATGACATCGCCTACTGGTTGATTCAAGAACCGTTTTCATTTTATCAATTGTTATTACAAATGACCAGAGGAATAAAATTTTACTTTTGATGTATTCACGGGTGTTTGTAGGCTAGTATCGTTTGAAGTTGTTCTCTATTGACTCTCAATTGTTTGTTTGATTACGCGCGAAAAAGTGTTGTTTATTATTCTCGTTGTACTCGCATAGCGACAAAGTCAAACAAAGTCCGTCCGTCAACGTCCAAAATAAAGTTTTCAGTGAAAATTCAAATTTCAAATGGATAACTTGGTCGATTAACGGACGTTGGCGAACTGACATACGATGACAAACTGTTCGTTGGCGAACTGACACGTTGGCGAAACGACCGGTTGCCGACCACACTTAAATACTGATAATTATTCTCAATCAATGTGTTTCGCATTCCAGGGATTGATGATACTGTTATTTTACGTGGTCATGGACCGCCAGGTATGAAAAGGAAGTTTCCGTTTTACATATTCTTATTTGTGCAAGGTTTTTCACTAAGGCCCTGCTGATGAAATTAACAATCTCTCATTAACGTTTGTCATTCGCTGTGAGGAAGGGCTGGCGCTAGAAACTTCAGCTTTTGAACTCTTTTACGGTGGCCAATTTACAATTTGAACTTACGTATGATGCACGGATCCTCGCAGTAGATAGCGCTATTTATGCAATAGCGAAAATCAGACCTGAAAAAAATCAGGCCTGTACGGGACTCGAAACACGGACCTCTGCGATACTAGTGCAGCGCTCTAGCAATTGAGCTAACAAGCCAACTGGGAGCAGGCCGTTAAGTTGATTCGTAATAAACCCGTGAAAGTGACAAATGAGATACAATGATTATATGAAGATTATATGAGGTCCGTGGTTCGAGTCCCGTACAGGCCTGATTTTTTTCAGGTCTGATTTTCGCTATTGCATGAATAGCGCTATCTACTGCGAGGATCGTGCATCATACGTAACTAATACCGCAGTTCAAAATATATGAACTTCATATAATCATTGTATCTAATTTGAACTTAGTTGATAAAACCAAATTACCTTGTTACCTCACCGACGCGGCACCAGTTTCTTTAAAGTGCACCTAAACCCAAACATTTTGTTTTTCGCTTAACGAAATAAGCGTATTTTTTGGAGTAATTCTGTGAAAAATTTCTTTATTTGCTCAAATCTTCAATTTTCTGTGCCCAGTCAAAGTACGGAAAATCGGCCGCCATCTTGGCTCACGACCTAGTTTAAAGAGGAATAGTTCTAGCGGGTAATGTGACATCAAATCGAGAACACGAAAGTCTCCACTTTACACATTTTCACTTGTTTGGGAAGGTTGTCGATATTGTCAGAAATATGCCGACTAGGTGTGTTGTATGAGGAATGTATGAAGCGCGATACCCTCTTGCAAATTTCGCACGTTGCTACATCCTCCTACAATACACTTAGTCGGCATATTTCGGACGATATCAACGACAGCCTTCCCAAACAAGTGAAAATGTGTGAAGCGCAGACTTTCGTGTTCTCGATTTGCCGTCACATTACCCGTTAGCCACGACGAGCCACGACGGCGGTCGATTTTCCGTATTTTGACTCGGCACAGAAAATTGAAGATTTGAGCAAATAAAAAAAAAATTTGCACTCCAAAAAATACGCTTATCTCGTTAAGCGAAAAAAATTTTTGGGTTTAGGTGCACTTTAAAAACTTATCCCCTTTTCTCATTAACGTTGCCTGGCAACAATTGGATTGTGGTTATCTAAAGAATCGGACTGGAGTATTTTTTTTTAATCCAAAGCTATATAAATCAGGATAAGCAAAGAGAGACATAGAGTATGTGTGGCACAACTGCTACTTTTCCAATAGTGAAGAGAGAAGTTTCAGATTTCTTCTTTGCGTTCAGGTCCGCGATGCCTTTAGACAATGCTGTTGTTACTGCAAACGAGGTCGACAAGGGAGCTACCGGGTTCAAGGAGAAGACGTTGGGATTCGAAAGCAACAAGAGCAGTGCGAGGTAAGGGAAACTAATTAAAAAATGTCCATCAATGCTTTCTTTTGTGGGTCACAAACTGCTAAATGATTTTTGAAAGCTTATGTATCCAAGATAAAAAACCAGATCACTTTTAATGCTGTTGAAAACAACTGGGGTTTTTAACTCTGTATCAATTACAAAGGTGCACTACGAAATGGTTTAAGCTGCACTTAACCCTTCCTGTATGTCTGGGCTGTCAACGTCTAATAAAGCTCTGCTTGCTTGTTCCTTTAGTATCGAGAGCCAGACACGGAACGTTTAGTTGTTGACGTGCCAGAAGAACAACCAGACCATGAAAATGACACTGAACGAAAAAATGAAGAAAAGAAACGCGAGCACGAAGAACCGCTTTTGAGACAGAAAGTCAGGACTGAATTGAAGAAAGAGCCCTTGTTGGAATCTTCCGAAGAGAGCTTTGATCCATTGTATGAGAGCGTTGAGCGGTCTATTAGAGTTGACGTTCGGCCAGTCCAGCCCAAAGAGCTGCCAGAAACAGAGCCTGTATATGCTAAGGTATAGTGCTCAAATGAATTTTTTCTACGTTTAGATATGTTTGTCAGCAGAAGCTATATACAGTAATCACGTTAACATTAATCAGTATGGTATGAGTCTTCTTTTTCCTCAAAGTGATAAATGGCTGATATGGTGTGCTTTATGTGATCCAAGAGTTGTGTTTTCAATAGGTCGATTTAAGTAAGAAGCAAAAACCTCTCAGGCATCCTGAATCAGATAGCGACGATGACGATTTAACTCCAGAAGAAAGGGAAGCACGAGGAATTCGAGGATTGACACGAGAGCAAGTAATCCGCATGGCGAAAAAATCAGACGCCTCGAGGAAAGTCCTTAGGGATTACGAAAGTCCTACAGGAAGCACCGAGGTCCTGGACCCGAATCGGCCAGTTTACTTGTTAAATCAGCAGGAACTTGATGAAGAACTCAAACAATTTCGATTATTCTTTGCGCAAAACCCATCAGCTTTATCAAGCGCACAAAGAACGGAAGAAACCGAAGCCAGCAGCAGTGTTTTCAGGAAGGAGACATCCACCTCAGTGTCAAAATCCCAATTTTCGTCCTTTTCATCGGTAAAAGAAGAAAGAAGTCTCTTACAGCGAGGATATGACAACAAAGAGAGTACTACAAATTCAACCACTAAAACAGTCATGAGTCAAGAGAATCGTGAAGTAAAAACCAGTGTGAACGTCAAACAGACATCTGCACTGAAAAAGGGGGCCACGGCAGCACTGATTTTAGAGGAAACAGCGATTGATTCTTCCTTAGAAGAATTGGACAGAAGGAATGAGGAGAACAATAAAACTGACCTGTTAAGCAAACCTACAGCTGTGGTAAGATGTCGTCATTTCTGACCTTTTCTCCTGGAGTAGTTTCCTGAACAAAATGAATCCATAACATCTACATACACTGAAACAGTTTTACAACCCAACATTTCATGAAATCCATTGATTACTTTAATCAATTTATTTTTCACTTAATTATTTTGTTAATTTGAACGACATGAGATAGAATTAATCGAACTGTTTTCATCTTGTCATGTGATTCTAAATAAATTCAATTAATACTGCATAATTATATAGTAATAATAAGTATTAGTGAGCTGCATCAGTATTAGGCCTTATTTGTACGCAAAGTAATACGTCAAAAAGTAGTAAAAAGTAGGAAAAACACTTAAAAAGTTCTAAACTTACAACGCTACCTTGTAGCGTTAATACAAGGTAGCGATTTACACAAAAAGTCTTTCAAATGGTCTGTATGAACTTAAGGGAAATGACAAGATTTTTTTCTTAAGTTATATTTTGTGTCCTTTCCTTGGATAAAGAGGATGTGATGTAACTTTATTGAATATTTACCTACCTTTTTTCTAGAAGTTCATATACGTTAATGGCCCTAGATAAATATTTTTGCTTATGGCGTCTTTATAGATAGGTCTGAGCCGTTGTAAGCTCAACTTTAGAAGTGCCATGCACTGAAAAACTGTTTGTGGTGATATGGAGAACTAAACTAAATTTAAATTTTCAACTGTTTTTACTTTTCAGTAGAGTGGCAATGATGCTGACAACCTACGTTCAAGTTTGTTGAGTTACTTTACTTCACAATATCAGCAGGGTGATACGACAGGGGACAACTGGCGTGAATTATATGAAGCACTCAAAGAGTGAATTTGTAAGATTGTACACCGTTTTAGAATTAAGTACTTAGTAGAATTAAATATTAAACGAGCTCAAAATGCCAAACGCTAAATAGTTTGTGTATAATGAGAATTGTTATTTCCCTGTTAAAATCGACAGTCGCTGTGGCTTAATTACAGGAAAATTTGTAACAGTAACACAACATGGGAAAGTGTAGTGACTCTGATGATGACTTCCATACAGGTTGTCGAAACGTCAGTCACCATTACAGTCAATAGTCCTTTTCAGGACTACACTCACCCGGACGATTGCATTACACTTTCCCATGTTACCCCCGGGTTCAACCATTTACTATGCAACTTGCTCAATTACTTTTTTCTGGAATTTCAAGACCTCACTTTTTATGATAAACTTTTGTACTTTTATATTTTTCATACCACTCCTCCACTGTTAACCACTAGCTCTGTAATTCGGGCTCAGAGAATGCTCGTGTTGCAGGTTAGTACAAAGGTTCTTTATCAAAAGTACAACTTTGAGAATTAACTCATCTTAACCACAAGAAATGAATACAAAAAAAAAACCCAAACAATTGCTACAACAAGCTGATATTCTAAGTTTCAGGTGAACATGGCTAACTAGGTGTTTCAGTTTCTGAATATCAAGTCACCTGATAGTGTTATTACAATTTTTCATGACACTCTGTGCATGCAGCTAGTTTGTGTTATAAGCTATGTGTGTCATTTTAGGATCATGATTACTGTAGATAGTCTTGTCCAATATGTTGGTTGAAGTATCAATCGAGAGTCGGTCCATACTCTGTGGTCGACAGATAGTCGATACTTGACTGTTGAGAGTTGGTTGACAGTCAGTCCATAATTGATCCATAGTTGGTCTCTGTTGTGTCGACAACCAAACAATAATTGGTTGATATAGCGACCACATATGGGCCGAGTGTCGGTCAATATTTCGTAGATGCATCTCGACCGAGTATCAGTTATATCTCAATGGAATATTAGCGATATATTAGTCAACTATCAATGTTATATCAGTCGACTGGTAAGTTGAATATCAGTCATGTGATAGGTATCAATCAAGTGTGTTAATGTAGTAGATATATATTAAATATAGTCTGCAGTCTGCGTTTTAAGGTGACCAGTTTTAACCCATGGTAACCTTTTCTACAATTCCCTGGCTAAGTTCGCTTGTGATCCATAAATGTCCCAGTTTAGTTAATTTCTGTAAAGGTATATTTAAGGTTCACAGACAGGAGCATGTAGAGAATGCTTTTTGATAGACAATCACTTAAGTAGAGGCCTTCAGTAGGGGTGGTGTTCATAGAAGTTTCCCAGAGGATATAAGTGTAGTAGAAAACATGGAGGAATTTTTTTGTTCGTATTATCATTTCTAAGCCCTTTATCAGTATAATGTGCAATATTTTTGTAAGCATTTAGTCATAATCACTCTGGGACTCGAAAGAGTTTTTAGGGCTACTTCAAAATTAGTAAAAAAGTATTTGATAGGTAGTTAGGGGAATAAGTCTAATAAAAGACTCGAGGACGTGGACAGTTTTGTCTTATTTGAAACGAGAAAAAATAGCAAATTTGACATAAAAACAGGGTGGTGGGAGAGTAGGAGACAACTGGTCACCAAAGCCAGTGCTAAATGACAGAACGACAAAATTAATGCGTTTTACACTGAAAAGCATCTCTGAAAATTTAATCCTGCAAGCAGCAGTCAGCTTGCAATAAACAGAGATGAACCCTGACCACTCAATAGGCATTTTTGTTTTTATCTTCTAGATCTCCATAATCAATAATCTTATATTTAAAACCAGAGGCTTGTTGGGTCGTTTTATTAACTAAAAATTTAAATAAAAAATGTACACAAGTTCTTTTAAATAATCAATCAATATATGTTCCAGACACTGCCAAGCCACCACCCCTAATCCAACAAAACCAATAAATCATTGATTTCCGTCGACATTCCTCGAACTCAGAATGACCGGCCAACAGTGCCTGATGGCTAAGTCAGTCGATCCCAGTACGATATTCAAATAATACATTAGGATCGACTTAACCATATCTCAAAAATACGCACGCATATTATAATTATACTTTGGTTTACGTCGATCAGTTAAACCATCAAAATTCAAATATAAGAAATCATGTTAGGTAGTTGAGAGTTTACAGAAATGCTTCATACTGTCAGAAGCTATGTAAAGATATCCATCATTCTGTTCCATAATAATTAACCTCTATGATGAATTGATTGCTTCGTATAACCTGTGTTAAAATATAAAGTGTTAGTACGTGATGGTTACTTCTTAACTTTTGAGCTTTAAGAGTAAATGTCAGTAAAAATCAGAGAGATCGCGGACACAGCCCAAATTCGATTTCGCCCATACTTTGTCCATTGGTAGGCTTTAGTCCCATACATATGACAGCAATGTCCGTTTGTTAAAATTTTCGCTTGTATAGGAAAAATCTACTTGAAACAGTTTACAATATTTTCTTAAACAAAACCCTTTGAAATTGTCATAATTCGTGGCGCTGTCGAGTCAGTTCATCGTAAGTTTTCAACTAGTTTCACACTAATCCTATTTAGAACATAGCTAGCAGAGTCGCGCAATCAAATTCATCATACGTAAGCGTGCTCGAAATCCCGATAGTGCACGCTGATAGCGTCAGCAAATCCGACTTCGCCAGAACTTTTTTTTTCGCGCGAGCGGCCATTGCTAGTGCGGGGAAAAATAATACATTTCGCGACAATAATGGATACAAACAGAAACTCGGCCTGCTAGTCCGAAAACGAAGACAATGTTTCGACCCTTTCCCATGGGCTCGAGTTCTTAAATGAGGCAGAAAAAGAGAAAAACAAAGGAAAAGGAGACTCGGCATCAGCGCCGTCACGATTCGCTTCAACTGATATTGTTGTCCGTTTTTCGCGTCGCATTTGATGCACAATTCCACCGGCTATGTTCTAAAAGGCAATAGTAAAAATTACCACAAAAACACAGTAAAAAAAAATAAGCCAAAACGGGAGTTGATTGAGGTAAGACCATAACAATTGTTAAGACACATGCCCACCTACCAGGTACAACAGACTAGGAGAGCAAAAAAGGCCAAAGACGGTTTTGGGTCATGACTTGGAAAATCCACCAAAACCTCCCGAAATATAATTCGCTGAGGGTTGTAGTAAGAACAACTTAATCCTGAAGCTGGAACATTTTTAAAGCCTTGTGTCCTATATGACTGTAAAGAGAACGAAAAGATGTTATTTAAAGTGATTTGATGCTTGGGGGCCACCTCAAACTTAACGCAATTTTACTTCGAAGTTGAAGGAAAATAAGATCAAAATCTAAATTTCCATCTTTCCTCGGATCAAATATCTCAAGATAGTCTCCACATACAACTTTATGATTCAAAAAAATAAAACATCAACATCTTAAGACTAACCTTCAAGGTTTGTTGTCTCATGTGCACATTTTGATCTTCAGTAAATCAAATCTCAAACTTCAAGTTTTCGGGCTTTTTTCGCGTTTTGTTCGCACTTTGATCATTAAAATATCCTCAACTGAAGAGCCAGTAAACACCACGAGTATCCACAGAGTCAGAAATGTTGGTGAACTTGCCATACTCCTTCATCCCTCTTCGAAAAATATTACAAAAAGGTGGCGATCGTCCAGTTGAAACCTCGCAGAAACGCGTCCAAATCTTCACGAATGGCGCCGAACGCGAAAAATCAATTCCGCTCGCGAATGCGCAGACAAAATGCCTCTCTGTTTCGTAAGCATAACAACTACTGTATCGTCACACCGTTACAAAGTTTGGTTTCTGAGTCAATTTGAAATGTTTTCAAAACCATTGTCACCTTTTAATGAGCCAGAAACAAGAAAGCGTTTCTCAAAGTGAGCCTGAGGTTCTTCCTTGTTTTGAACTGAACTATAAATTCTTGGAGAGGCATGAAAAACCTCAACGCGAAAGCGCGAAAATCTTGTGATCACAGCCCAGAGAGCTAACAGGTCACGCCAACCTACAGCCATAATCTTTAACAATATCCACCTACAGCCATAATCTTTAAGAAAAACAACGAAGGATGTGAAGCAAGTTGGCTGGGTTTTCAGTCGTACTACTACGACTGTCACAGCAGCCGAAGCCAGCGGCGGTCCACGCACTGAAACTTTGCGAGAAATGTCAACAGCTTTGCACTTCCATCAGTAGTCGGCAATAACACAACAACAATGAATAACGGTAGTGATGGTCTAACAGCAAGATTTCTAGGTGGACTGTTCACCAATGCATCGTTCAACAACTCTCCAGTGAACATTTCCATAAACTTTCAGTTGAATGCTCATCCCAACGATTGAGCTAATGGCAGTTACCTGTAGTGAATTTCTACAAACAAAAAGATCAAAGTTTTTAGACTTTTCATGAAACACTTATTTGTTTTTAAAGGAATAAAATATTACTACACTTATTTACACTTCAAGGTACTTACCTTGCATTAATCGCGATGTTAAACTTTCAGTGCTTTTGCTTGCACACTTCATTTCTTTCCGTTTTGCCACCAAAGAGATTATTTTCCTTCTCGAGCAAATTCAGTGGAAATTTGAAAAAAAGATGTTTTAAATAAACGGCTTGTAAATTCAGTGAAATACCATCATTATTTAACAATTGGTTCATGCTTTAGCGTGCACTATCGAGTTATGGAGCACGCGGGAAGTTTGGAGAGCACGAAAGAAGCGTAAGAGTTGCCCGAGGCGATAGCCGAGGGAAACTCTAGCTTCTTGAGTGCTCTCCAAACTTCCCACGTGCTCCATAACTCGATAGTGCACAGCTGAAAGCATGAACCAATTGTTTTAGAACATAGCCGGTGGAATTGTGCATCAAATCCGACGCGAAAAACGGACAACAATATCAGTTGAAGCGAATCGTGACGGCGCTGTTTCCGAGTCTCCTTTTCCTTTGTTTTTCTCTCTTTCTGCCTCATTTAAGAGCTCTAGCCCAAGGGAAAAGGTCGAAACATTGTCTTCGTTTTCGGACTAGTAGGCCGAGTTTCTGTTTGTATCCATTATTGTCGCGAAATATATTATTTTTCCCGCGCTAACAATGGCCGCTCGCGCGAAAAAAAAAGTTCTGGCGAAGTCGGATTTGCTGACGCTATCAGCGTGCACTATCGGGATTTTGAGCACGCTCACGTATAATGAATTTAATTGCGCGACTCTGCTAGCTATGTTCTAAAACGGTTTTCGCGTGCAATTTAACGCGGAATTGCCTCGTCAGGTAACGAATTTCCCTATAGCAGATCGCCTTAATTTTTTTTTGGCACGCGCGCAAAGTAATTTTTTCAGAACATCGCTTATTTGTTTCTTTAGAATTTCATAAAAGACTGCTATAATAACCCTTGCCATGGCAAGAACATGGCCATCATTTGTTCTACAGTGTCTGGGAATTTTTGTAACACTACTGACGCTTGAACAAGCAAAGCGTGGTACTACGAAAACATCAGAGAGAACTTGCGAAAATAAGCTCAATTTCCGTTTCATTTCCAATAATCTTCAGCTGTTTTTTTATGGCATGTAATATTCCTGTTGCAAGATACGAGGGGGAGTCCCTGACAAGATTGATTTTCCCCTCTTGGATCAGGTCCACATTCTCCCAACCATCAATGAAAACCATACAAGCCACGCTTGAGAAATGTTTACTAATGACGCAATGTTATGAGACAGTTTTCTGAAAAGTTCTCAGAGAAAATTGAAATTGACAGCTCCAGAATTCACACTTCAGAGCTTGTGTCACGCAAGCAGACGAAAAGAACTGTTACTGGAGTAGGATACGTACGATTACGTTCAGATAAACCTTGCAGACATAACTCAATGAATAAAACTTGGACATATCCTGCTTTTTAAAATATTAATAAGGTTTAAATCATTGAACTTCCTCATGCCAGTGATACTGATCTTTGGACAAGCGTAAGTAAGTAAGTAAGTAAGTAGGTAAGTAAGTAAGTTTATTTATTCCCGTTGAACATAAAAGAGCTTACGACAAAGCTGCTAAGAACGTGCACGTGCAATGTACGAAAAAATATGTTATAATATATAACAAAAAGAATGAAGGTGTAGTCTGATCGTCCGGGTGAGTGTAGTCCTGAGAAGGACTGTTGTCGGTGGTAGTGACGGACGTTTCGACAACCTGGGCGGAAGTCATCATCAGAGTCAAGTGACTCTGATGATGATGATGATGATGATGACTCTGATGATGACTCTGACGATCAGACTACACTTTCACATGTTACCCCCGGGTTCAAACCATTTACTGCAAAAAGAATGAAAATCATAATCTTTACAATTTATGATTTATGATCCATCCCTTCCAACCCGAAAATGCGCGGTAAGAAAGCCCCATCTACTATAACTACTATGATGTATAATTCGTCATTGATTAACCGTCCCTTCTATCCCGATTTATATATAAAATATAATACTGAAGAAATCCCCAACTACTATAACTATTATAATGTTCAATTAAATATCGGTAGCTCTTTCATCAAACATGCGTGCCGACAGTCTGCCAACCGATACATTCTAGACACAGGTTGTTTCACACGCTACATAGTTTAAATTCGTATGATGCACGATCATCGCAGTAGAGAGCGCTATTTATGCAATAGCGAAAATCAGACCTGAAAAAAAAATCAGGCATGTACGGGATTCGAACCACTGACCTCTGCGATACTAGTGCAGCGCTCTACCAATTGAGCTAACAAGCCAACTGGGGGCAAGTCGTTAAGTTGATTCGTAATAAACCCGTGAAAAAAATCAGGCCTGATTTTTTTCATGTCTGATTTTCGCTATTGCATAAATAGCGCTCTCTACTGCGAGGATCGTGCATCATACGTATCTATAACCGCAGTTCAAAATATATGAACTTCAAATATTCATCGTATCATAGTTTAAATTATTTATTATTTGATCAGTGTTTGTCATGGAAAAGCCGGATGTTTCGTATATTGTACATTCTGAAAGATAAAAATAATAACTGAAATGCCCAGAAAGTAGATTTGCAACAAAAACCGAAGGTATCGACAAAACGCAAGTTTTTGGCACAGTAGTCACCAAATATCTTGTGTAAACAAACTGACAACAAGCAAAAATCTGCCAGAGTCTACCACCAATTTAATTAATTTTCTAGATAAGAAACAGAAATTAAGTCTAATCTTGAGTTAGCTTATCATGTTTTAACTTCAAATGTACTTTTCGACATGCGATCAATTGTTTCTTGATGGTCAAGTTAGTTGAAACTTCAAAATGGCGGCAGCAGCAAATCTCGAAAATAAGCAAACTTCAAACAAGGGTTACTGCAGAACCAAAAATTATCCCAAAAAATTGAAAGTATATCTGAGAACATCTATCCTTAAACTGTATCTGCAATATAGTTATTGGGTTCTTCTTTGCGTACCAGCAAGCGTTTTTGGCAGTTGTTTTAGGGTACCATAGAGCTATTGATAGATAGCCGCAAGGTGTTATCGGGAAAAAATTCATAAAATATTTATAACGAGAACATATCTGCTTTTCATGTCATCAATAAATTGTTCAAGGCCCTAACTATAATTTTATTGCAAAGGAAAATTCACAGATAATTTTCGACTTACGCTGGCAAGCCGTGAATATGACAGAATTTCGAATATCGAAATTTGGCTCGATCCGCACTCGACCGTTTTTATTTAATTACTCTCAAAAGAATTAAACTGCTCCACATTCATTTTCTTGTAGTTCCTTGTATTGAAAAAGTTAGTTTAGTTTTTAATTAGTAATGGTAATCTTCAGCTGGACAATCTAATTAATAGCCCCAAGCACAACATTGTGTTTCAATCTTTTTCTCTCCTGTGTTTTAAAATTTCTTGTTTTACTTTCGAGGAGCACTCGTTTTTTAAGGTCTCCCGCGGATTCCGTCGCTATATCCTCACTCACAATTATTCTTTCATGGGCCATTTGATCAATGAAATTCCCTTGACAAAAATTTCCATTCGATCAGCGTCACCTAACTGCCGGCCTACAAACCAGATGATGGAAGCAATTCCGATAAGCAAAGTCAGCAAAGCCATGTGCTCCTCGGGTGGTGTGGTCTAAAATTCTCTCGACAAGGAACGGCTCGATGAGGAGCGCAGGCTCATTTTTACAGGATTGCTTATTCGTAACTCGAAATGTACCCTTCTTAAATAAAACTTTGTTGAATTGTTTTAGACAAAAGACAATCTAAAGAGGATAAATATGAGGGGTGATTACCGCCAAAATTAAGTTTGGAATTTTATTATGCTTTTTGCCGATGCTGTTCGTCAAAACCTCGATGCTATTATTCGTGTCCGTATGCTGTTATGCGAGACCTCGATGCTATTATTCGAAACCTCGATGCTATTATTCGTGTCCGTATGCTGTTCGTCGAAACCTCGATGCTATTATTCGCTTCAAATCCCAGACTGGATTACCTGTAATCAGCGGAGCAAAGCAGAGGGCACAGAAGCCCTTTGTATGCTTCTAAAGCGCTTTGCTTATCCTTGCCGGTACAGTGATATGGTGCCACGGTTCGCTCGTCCTGTCCCTGTTTTGAGCATGGTAACCAACGAATTGCTCGATTACATCTACACAGCTCATAGTCATCGAATTATCAATTGGAATCCTGCATTGTTGAACCCACCAGCTTTGCAAACCTATGCCCGGGTTATCTCCCAAAGAGGGTCACCATTGCAGAACTGCTTTGGTTTTGTTGACGGAACAGTTAGGCCTATTGCGAGGTCTGATAATAACCAGAGAATTGTCTACAACGGTCATAAAAGAGTTCATGCTTTTAAGTTTCAGTCTCTAGTTCTGCCAAATGGGATTATTGGACACCTGTATGGCCCTGTTGGTAAGTACTTCTGTTCTTGAAGTTTCCCTTACATGTAAAAGGTGGTAGACATTGGCAGATCCAGGTGCTCACGAAAGGAGGCGGGGTGGGTCTGAGGAGGGTGGGGCCTGCCCCTAAGACTGGTCAAAAGTGTAAGTCTAAAGATAAGTATTGTTTTCACTTGAGCTTTCTTGTTGACTGAATATTGCAGGGGGATAGGATGATGGGTAGGGGTGAGGCAAGTCTGTGAAATATGGGAATCTAATTATTCACTAAATATTGACATATATTAACTGCAGATATTAAACATGATATTTTTTAGTAGGGAGTTTAAGCAAATCACTACTGCTGGCGCTGCTACGGCTACCGGAACTAAAATTGTCCAGAAACGAGTCATTGCGCATCTCAGTGGTTCCCATCCAGCCGTAGCGGGAAATCCTTCTACGCGAGTGGGAAGGTTTCGGCGTAGTCTGTGGTACGTAAACTTATCTCGCTTCTTTCTTCGCTTTATACATTCTCCTGAGCAATTTTAACTATTGAAATACACTTAACATCTTTAAAAATAGCTTATCGGGAATATTTATCAAGCTTGCTGTCCCTTACTGAGTGAATCTGCCTTTATTTTTGCCGCTGGGTTTGTCGAAGGATCGAAGCAGTGTGCACATGGAGAACGCAGCGAACGCAAGGAGAAATGCGTAGGTAGAAAGTCTAACTTTTCCTTTTCAAACCTCAAAGACTACTTGAAATTCAAATAGCTGAAACCGAGGAATGACGAGGGTTATGAGGAACCGTGTAGAAACTTTGCTTTAGTGTTTATAAGCTCCAAACTGGCAATTTTATAACACGTAACCTTAAATTTTTTTAATTCACTCATTCACTGTGCACAGGATCGCTTACAATTTTTTTTTCCAAACGTTAGAATCCCTCGTCCCTTTGAACGAAGTCATTTTGAGTTTTTAGACGTGCAAAAACTACTGCGAAGACGCTTAATTTATTAGTTTTAAACTTCTCAGCCGTACTAGGTTTGTAGTTCGCGTTGCTTAAAGTTGAATTTTGGCGGGCTACGGCGACGTACTCTCCCCAAGCCTCGTCAACCACGATAGCCGTAGCAGCGCTAGCCGTAGTGATTTCCTTAAACTCTCTAATGATTTGCTCTCCCTTCTCTATGTGAAGACACGGCAGACTAGCGTACATACCATATATGGAAGTAGCACGAGAGGCATAATTACGCTCCAGGGGGCGGGAAGATGAGAGATCCTGGGAACGAGGTTGAACTTTAATGCGCATGACTTGGATTTTTGCGAGAGGAACAAACAGTAAATATGGAGGATGGCGACGGCATTACAGGCGAAAATTGAGAGTCTGGGAGTAAAATTACGAGAGGAGAACAAATCTAGAGAATGCGAACTGTTAGGAAAGGGAAATGATAAGTCCACCTGCCCGAAAAAGCCTCTTCTTCCTTTAGATCTAACGACGAGTACCCGCCAAGAAAGACCAGGTGAATAGATATATGTGTATGTGGCACCATGTAATGTGTAATTGGTAACCAGGTACATACAGGTTTTTCACTGTTAGAGGTAAATTGTGGTACCACGAATCTCTCAACAGTATTTGATGTCCCCTTGAATTCGGTTTTTATCAGTGTTGTGTTGAAATTCAGAAAATGCTTGTTTAAAATCAAGATTTATCTATATTTTGGTTTGTAAATTTGGTGAATTTGCTGACAGAAATTTTTTTCGGATGAGGAGTTTGAATTTTACTGTGTGAAGCTTCATACAGTTTTACCGTGTTTATACGATACTTCTCTGTGGTTGAATATCTCGTACTTTGATTGATATGTAAAGGTTAGACCGATCACACGAACTTTCAATCATTAGCTTGTATTTTCGGTTCATTTGTTAATTTTCTCCTATCTCTATCATCGGCAAGATTTCCGTATAGCCCCATACTACATTGTACATTCAATTCTTGGATAAAGGAAAGCAGATGGAAAACAACAGATTTCCTTTTGACTACGGCTTTGTTTTTGATTGGTATGGGGTTATATGGAAACCTTTCCCTATCATCTGTTACTGGCTGTATATGTTGACAATTTGCTCTGCTTCTTCAATTTCGAATGTTGAAGTAATTGGAGTGATTTAATCTTCATTTTCCCAAAAATAAAGTGCCCCTAACCCCCCAATTTTTTTTTTATAAAGTAAACCTGCTTGTCATACTGATAACAAATTGGAAATAGTTAATGTGGTATCTACTTTAGTTATTTTTTTTATGAATTTTCAAAGACCCCAAAATTTTCATGTTCTTGACCTAGACTTAAGGAGAATGGGGTTGGTACCGATTTGGCATTATTCATATAATTTAGTGGGAAAGCAGTCACATTACAACCTAGTAAAGAACTATAGAACTATGCTCAGAAGGTGTGTAGTTGGAGGCTGCTACAATACATCTTCTTTAGATGATGAGTTGGTATTCAGAGCACAACTACCCTGAAGGGAAGAAACACAGAATAAAATAGGTTTATTTCTGTTAAATGTGTTGACGGGTCAGCATGACTCCTGCCTTTCAAAAGTGCTTTTAAATCTTCGAAGGTTAGCTTTAACTAGAATATCTTTTAGTAACTCTCCTTATCGTTATTGAGGTGGCTCCTTAAATATTGCTCTTGAATACAGCTGTTTTACCCTTATCATTTGTTTCTGAGGAGGCACAGATTGCATACATACAAGTTCAATCTCTGTTTCCCAATCTCAACTCCTATTTTAAGATTATACTGTAAAAATTACATTTTAACTTTGTTAACCTCTTAATGGTGAAGCCATGATTTAAATTTTTTTCAAATATTACTTCAGAATCACGTTAGAAATGCTACAGAGCATGGCTTGTAAACGCACTTTGTCATGGACAATACTCTAGAATGCAACATGTCAACTTGTCCACAAAATAGTGAGTGTCCCTTTTTTATAAACTCAGACCTAGTCTCCCAGCCATTTTGCCCCATATTTAGTACAAATAGCTTAGCATTTTAAAATCAAAGTTAAGTTTTTACTCAAGGGGAATCAAAAAATAATCCTGGAAAATATCATGACAAGTGTAATGAACTTGGATTGATTTCAAAGCTTCAGCGATATAAATTGTCAAAGATATGCAACACATTTTACCAAACATTTTAAAATTGGATATTTAACTTTTAAGTGCCACTAACCTCTAAAATACTTTTTTGCAATTTAAAAGAAATTTCTTTGTTTTACTGATCATCACAGTAAAAGAATTATTGCAATTGAATAACAACTTGCAATTCTACAAGCAGGTAAAGCCAAATTTTTTATGTTCATGATTGCATATCAAGGAACCTGGGTCAGGGAAGGTTGTTATATCATCCCGGGAACCACGCTACAAGGCTGCAATGCAAAACCTAAAGATGCATTGCCAAGATAGGAAATATCTAGGGAAATTTCCCTCCCATAAATAGCCTGAGGAAAGCAATATCATGGATAGATTTTGATTGAGAGAAGTAGAATGTGGTGCCTCTCCCAATGTAAAACATAATTATTTGCGCATAAATTTTTAAACTAAGTTGCACTCTGTCAGGATCGACCAGTAACATTTTCTTTTCTTAAAATAGAATTTATACTGGATGAATTCTAATGTAAATGTTATGAAAATGGAAGAGAAATATTTGTGTGACTTCAGCTTGGGGATTTGACGGAAAAGTTTTTAGCATTAAAAGAAAAGCAAGGCTACACCTATTCATTTGGCTTTTTGGTCAGTGTAACTGCTTCCGTTAAAGCTAAATGTTACCACTTCTGAAAGAAACTGTGAAATATTTTATGGTTTGATTAATGCCTCTGTGATTAGTTCCCTTTAGACAGAAAATTATAGTTAGCATTTCAGTTCAGGATAAGACCTTGTGTAATCAAGATCGTTTCTAAATAGAGGACAAGTTAGATCATAGTCCTCGATAAAGTAGTCAAGATCTGCAAACATTGGTAAGCAACAATTTATTTTGTGATTATGTTAACTCATAGTTGTGATTCAAAGTGAAACCTATCGCTAGCCTTTTGCCTTTCTTGTTTCTTTTAATTGCCACGTGCTTGTTGCCCAAATCGATATTATTCTTAAAGCTATGATTGCACAATACTTAGGTAATTTCTTCACGTAAAGATTTCAGTTGACTGCCTCGATGAGTATGCTTCAAAGAATAGGAAAGGAATAAAGAAAGAAAAGATCCTATGTTGGCTTTGTGTTTATTGTATGTGCATGTATTAACCAGGGAATTGAGTGCAAATTGTAACTTGAAAAGGGAAACATTTACAGCCAGAGTTGTCCAAAGGGTGAATAATGTTCTGAATTGATTATTTCCATGTGAGCCCAGTTCTTCAAAGGGCAGATACATTTGTAACAATATCCAACAGTGAAATTGATATCCAGCAGATACAGTTAATGTAAACAAATTGCACTGCACTATCCACAGGATAGATCCACTGTTCAAACAACCAGGGCCAGAGTACAAATGTATGTTCTATTAATACTTATCTGGTGAATAGTGCTGTACAAATATACATTTTGTTAACACTTATCTGGTGGATAGCATAATACAAATGTATGTTCTGTACACTTATGTGGTGGATAGCGCAGTAAGTTCTGTCAACACTTATCTGGCAAATAAGGATTTATCCATTGAATATCATCATCCATCCTTTGTACAACTGGGCAGTAACCTTAAACTAGTAGTGTGAATTTTCAGACCCACGCTTTACTCTAATCACTGCCTTTATAATGTTTCGGCAGAACTTCTGCATATTTAAGTTCATTAAAAGGGTTTCTCAACCACGGATTGCACTTTGAAATGCAAATTCTGGCAGCATCTTCCTCTTTTGTAGTGAATTTATCAGTACCATCACAACAAAGACTGGGACGGCATCGCCATTTGCCACAAAGCTCTGGAAGCTGTGTTAGGGAAGATGACAGGTTAGGTTGTTTATTTTCAGTTTGATTTTCACTTAACAGGATTATTTTTGTGTATGAACACGGTTATAGAATTTTTGTATGACGTTGTATATGTTGTAGTTCAATTTTATACTTGGTTCAAATTTTAGTTTCCTTTGTTCTTGGTCAGATTAATGTATGATAACGTGTTTGAAACAAAGAAAATAAAATTTGAACCAAGGATAAAATTGAACTACAACATACGCATGGACATATGCTTGTGGAAATCAGTAGTATGACAAAATGTATCCTGTGAACATCAAGGTGGAAAATAGAATTAAAAAAGGAGGCTAAGTGTTTAATAAATTTGGTAAAAACCTAGCTTGACAGACATTTTCCAATTGGGTTTCCATTCACTGTCTATGCATGTGGGTTTTATTGTTTACAATTAGTGTTTTTTTTCTCTTTAATTAGAAACCCTTTCTAAAGGAAACAAAGATGTGAAAGTAGAATTTTACCAAGAAATATGAAAAATAGCGAGTTAAATTGCTCTTCACACATCAACCTTGTAATAGCACTGCGCGCCAGTTCTAAAAATAGATATGTCATCTTTGGACCCCCCGCTGGGTTAGGACAAACACTTGGAGTCTTTACAAGGACTTGTATGCAAAACGTGTCAGAAGCAAGACTATTTTCGCTCAAAAAATGCTCAAATTTTCTAAAATGGTTGCAACTAGGCTTTGCTGTTGGGTACATGTAAAAATGACTCAAGATATCCAGAGAGATTGCCAGATTTACTTAATCCGCCCAAAGAAATGCTTAAAAACGATCAGAAAGCCTTCATACCATTCCTAAAGCTGAAGCGTGCATGACTTGGAACTTTGTGAATGCCGGGTAAATGCGTGTTCTAGAAAGAATTTCTCAGTTGATAGTGTTAACTACAATACTTATATTAGTGCTGTACACTGAAATCCTTGACAAAAGCCTTTTCAAACCGCTTGTTTGGAAATGTTACAGAGATGATGATCTTCTTGCTATGGAGTACAAACAAAGTAACAATAGAACGTTTCATTGAAAAAGCAAACAATTGTCATCCAACAATGAAATTTACAGCTGAAATTTCTGATAAGGAAACAACATTCCTGGACACCTACATCTATAATTATAAAGGCGAACGATTAAAAAAAGGATGGAATCCTTGATGTGCGTACTCATTTTAAACAAACTGAGACATTTCAGTATACACACTATACTTCCTGTCACCCACAAGGAGTTAAGAAAGGCCTAAAAGGAGAGGCCCTTTAGACTTCTCAGAACAAACTCCTCTCAAACAATATTTGAAGAGAAAATTGCAAATTTCAAAGCACATTTGCGAAAGAGAGGCTACCCAGAGGCCCTCATTAAAACAACCCTTTCAGAGGTAAATTTCAAAAGCGGGAAACTAGCTCTTCAACAGAAACCGAAGACGAACCAATGAATCTTGCCTTTTATTACACAATACCAACCATCAGTGCCAAACCTAAAGCAAATTCTCATGAATATAGTTTATATCTGACCACTTGCAGCCCAGAGGCTGAATCACGGATGTAAGGTTGAGAACAGACGTCAGCATATCAGGCGCCTCTGGCAGCCGCTTCAGTCTAGTGATCTCAGCTTCCCACCCATCCCACCCCAGTGGAGGACATCCATCACACAGTAATCTCGTGTGTGGGAAATTAACGTCTCCTACCCCAACCCTGCAGGAGACGGGACCTCCATTTTTTCATCCCTATCCGAGAAGACTAGAATATCTAACCATTTCTTGATGTTATAGAAAGGTAGCAAATTCTTCTCAATTTTAAGACCTTGAGTGTTGGTCCGGCTGGGGCTCGAACCCTTGACCTCCCGCACAACAGTCCAGCGCTCTATCCATTGATCTAACTGGGAGGTGGTTGAGACACTGGCATTTAATAGAAACAACCAGTACTGAGCGAACTATACAAAAATCTGCCACTCGTGTCTTAAAAGTGAGGGCGATCACTCGAAGACATAGTAGCGAGGGCCAAACTTTGAATAGGCTATTCTAAACACGCGCTGGGGAGTCGTGTAGGCCTGTCAACCCCCTTTTTACATTGAACTGTTAGATCCTTAAGTTTCACACAATCAACTTTACTTTCCTTTAGTATCTTCGCCTGAAGCCATTTCCCATCATCTATACTTAAATGAACTACATAATGTTTTCCTGGCTTGAGGCAGTCACGAACACATACGATGAGGTCTGCTCATTTTCCGCTCAATTTCAAGCCTCTACACTTAAACCAATGCTTCAATTGTGTGTTTGTATAGTTCTCTTGGTCTTGCTCGAACTTTGAGCCAGGAACACTGTTGTTTTGATTTAAAATACGAGCTTTGAACGAGAGGCGTTTGAACTAGAGATGGGCGCATCATCGCCCATATTCATTTACTCGAGAAGCCTTTTTGTTTGTCCTAATCGCTCTAGGGGGTCAAAATTTCGTGAGGTCACAAACGCGCAGTGTCATTGCTCTGAGATACCAGGGAGGGCCATTGTTTAATAGTGGTCCATCGGCCTCTGGGTTAACAATCTGGCAAATAAGCAGAAACTTTGTTGTTTTGTTGAAATGAATATGCTGAATTGATTAAAATGGGTGAGTTGACTCTTAAATAATTAAAATGTTGCTGCATGTTGAATAAATGTGCCCACTTTCTTTGTTTCAACAGTCAAATTGAGGCAAAACTTCAAGAAATTACTAAACAGACTGGGATTCTAAAGTTAAAAGACAAAGTTAGTACTATTCAACCAATTTATAGTAGATATTAGGGATATTTATTTTATGTTTGTACATTTAAGAGGATTTGAAGCCTTTTTATTTTACAATTATTGTCTATGCAACTTTTTATTCATTTCTCCATTCATACACCAACCCACAAGCTGTAAAACTTAAATACTTATTGTGTTTGAATAACCCTAACCCTAATTATTATTACTGTATTTATTTGTCTATAAGCCGATCTTGGCTATAAGCCAAGACCCTGAACTTCGTTTTGTTTTAATAGGGAAGGTTCTTAAAACATGTAAATTTAAAATACTTGGCTGTAAGCCGAGACCATATTGAGAGAATTCCATTCTCGAACAAACTGAAATGAAGGCAAAAGTTTTGAAACAGAAAAGAGTTTTAATTCAGTATTGCTGTCGAAAACAATTCCGAGATAACCAGAGAGTAAGTCATCAGTGAGTCGCTAGAGGAAAGATTAAGATAACCTCTTTAATGGAGAGCTCGAGATGTGAGATAAATGCACAGCGATGGGCCGTTACACTCCGAAATATCCGTGGCTGGAATAGAAATTACTTGACTGGTTTACAGCGCATAGAAGCCAAGATAAATTCTCTTTTTATGCGATCGCAAATTTCAACACTGCAGCATGTGACGAGTTTGTTTGCCATTCCAAATCATGGGAATGGGCAATTCTGATTGGTCAGTTTCGAAATTTTTAAAACACTTTTGCAAGATCTATACACTTATTCAAAACCTGCAGAATCTCTAATACTCTAGACGGCATGGAAGATGAAGCAATCCACTCGGAATAAACGGCAGAACTATCGGATGAAGAGGAGATACTGTAGACAACGAATTCCACGCCGACACTGAGGACAAACAATAAGCCGTATTTACTACATGCCGAAAACAACAAACCACTCCTTTGGAAACAACCACATAATTAAAGTCAATGACCAACTTCATTTTGTTTTGTTATTTACTTCTGCGTGTAATATCTCGGCTTATAGATGAATATATCTATGTTTTGTTTGAATTTGCTGTTTCGAAAAAATTCTGTTTCGAAAAACACTTGGCTATAAGTTGAGAAACCTTCTCTAGCTCAAATTTTTGAGATTTTGGTAAAGTTTCATGAAAAAATCACTAGGCTTATAGATGAATAAATACGGTATAAAAATTTTTTTATAATTTCTGCACTCAGCAATTTTTAAGCCAACAATTAAAAAAAATCAATAATTGTCAGGCTTCTAGAAATGTACAATTCTTAAATCGGCTATTTGTAATTTCGAATTTGATACTGACTGCTGTCCATTCTGTAAATAGTACAAATGTTTATCCTATTGTATCAATTACTTAATTCCATATATTGTGTCTTATGTATTTATCTAATTCTCTAATTCAAGTAATTCATTTTATTTATTTATTTATTTTCTCAGAGATATTAGCACGTTATTTTGGCTATTTTAAATTCAAGATGAAATAAAGGCTTGTTGTTGTTGAGATATTATATTACTGTCAGTACCTTGTAAATTTTTTAAAATGTAAGTTCTTACACACATCTGTGTAAATTCCATCAGAGTGTGGATTTCACCATAGATGATTTGGAGGTTATTGAAGAAATTGGTAGTGGAACATGTGGGCAGGTATGCAAGATGATGCACAAGAATACAGGAGATGTGTTAGCAGTCAAGGTTAGGTTGGTTTTTAAAGAGATTAAAAAATAATGTGGGCTATTACATTTCTTTTGTGGGAATTCCCTAATTGAGCAATCAGCATTTTACATCCTGGTTGGTAATGTAAAGATTTATATAGGAAATTGCTGAGTTCCCAGAAATAAAAAGAACTGCTGATGTAGACTCTATGCTTTGCTTCTCTAAATGATAAACAGGAAAGATTTTACATATTCTGAAGCTATGAATCATAAAAATTATTTATTTATTACAAATTCATTTATTTATTACAAATTCACTCCACAAGAATACACAAACAATTAGAAATAATTATAATTAAGGTTAATAAAAACCATAAAAGGAAAAATTGTGGAGACAACCAAAAGGGATGCCCCCTCAAATTAAAACAAATTTAATATAGCAAAACTATATAGAAATATAAAAATAGATGCCCTAATTATCCTTATCCTTAATAAAACTTAAAACATTCTTTTTAAAAGTTTCAATGCTATCTGATTCTCTAATGTGATTAGGTAAGCCATTCCATTCACCAATGATACAGTTAAAAAAACTATATTTGAGACTGTTAGTTCTGCTAAAATTTGGGACAAGGTCCTGTGTGTCATTTTTCCTCAAATTATAAGCCATGCTTCTGTCCTTACAAAATATGAGCTTATTGGAAATGTCTATGTCATAACGGCCATTAATTACATTGAACAAAAACGTAATATCCCTAATGAACCTCCTATCAGATAATAGCAACAATTTCAATTTAGATAGTCTAGTACCATAATCATCATCAGGCCCAGTGATCCATCTGGTAGCTCTTTGCTGAACAGCCTCCAATTTGTCAATGTTACGTTTAGTATAAGGGTTCCAAGTTTCAAATGAATATTCCAATAAGGGTCTCACAAGACTACAATAAAGTGTTCTCATGGTTTCAACATCATTTAAGTCCCTACAAGTCCTTTATACCAACCCTACAACCCTATTGACCTTAGCAGTTATTCTATCTATATGCTGGTTCCATGAGAGACCACTAGTAGTAAACAATCCTAAATCTTTATAAACATCAACACATTCCAAAGGTTGACCCTCAATGTTATACTCCCCAATTAAGGGTACCTTTTTCCTGGTTATTCGCATGATCTTACATTTCTTAGCATTAATTGTCATCTTGTTTATCTCACACCAATCTGATATTTTATCTATGTCACTTTGAAAAGAGGACAGATCTTCTTGAGTATTAATAACCCTATACATTTTGCTATCATCAGCATATAATGCAATTGAGCTGTTCTTACTAATTACCTCTGGTAAATCATTGATGTATAAATTATTGTAAAGAATAATGGTCCCAACAAACAACCCTGAGGGACACTAGAGGTTACCGTTAACCAATTGGAAGCCTCTCCTTTGACTACTACACACTGCTGACGTTCAAGAGTAGTGCAGCTACGACCAGTAAGGAATCTGTGATGGGAATCGTGCGCAAAACTGATAACTTGATTGTAAATAGCATTATACACAATTCTTTCCTGGCATTTCCCAATGATGGATAGAAGCAAAATGCCTCTATAATTTTCTACAGGCTCATGATCACCATCCTTATGAATAGGTGTGATATTAGCTAATTTCCATAATTTAGTAGACAGCACTGTTTGAAAGATAAATTGAAAAGCATACTCAGAGGAACTGCAGATCTATCAGCAGTCTCTTTAAGTAAACGAGCAGGTATATTGTCAATCCCACAAGACTTATTAGCATTAAGACCTTTGAGAAGTTTTCCAACTTCTTTAGTGCTACAAGCCACATAAGTGGTAATGACATCAGTACTTGGATCTTGTTAGTTAGTTTGTATTGGGGTTGGTATCCCAGTACACTGTTTACGAAAAACTGAGTGAAAGTGAATATTAAATAAGTGAGCTTGCTCTTGAGGTTTTGTCGCAGATCTTCTGTTGTAAGTGTTTACATCTGGAAGCCGTTTTGATTTTGACTTGATTGAGTGGTAGCTCCAAAATCGTTTGGCTTTTATCTTAAGTTTATCTTAAGTTGCATCTGTATATGAGTTTATTTTATTGAGGACATTGTCCCTTGTTCATAACCATGCACATCATTTCTCCAGATGAAGGACAAGTGTAAATTGTATCTTTTTCACCTACATTTGAAATGTGTAGAAAATGCGCAGGAGTCAAAACAAGGAAGAACAGAAGAGAATAATTATGGATCTGGAAGTTGTGATGAAGTGTCATGGCTGCCCCTTTATTGTTAACTGTCTGGGATCATTTATTTCCAAGGTGAGTTTACTCTAGAGTCTCAGCAGGAGTTTTCTGTCACTGGCAACAAGGGGGTATGAAACTAGTTTTGGAGATTCTCAGAATTACCATTAGTTCTATTTCAGTGCAGTAATTTTTTATGGTCATTTTCCTTACTTTTCATTTTATCTCTTTATCAAGCGAGGTATACATACATTTATAAAATAAAGCATCGATTCAAAATTATGGACTTCAATTAAATACTGAGAAAACCAACTTACTGCATGAAGATTTATGACAGCTGGTAAACTGAACCCAAAAAAACATGCATCTGCTTAAACATGAACAAGAAATAAGAGACATCCTAGTGAGGTAAAAAACTGGTTGATGTGATGAGTGCTTCCATGAAGGTTCTAATACCAGAATTCTATGATCAAGTAATACCTAAATTTTGATAATAAGAAATAAAAATTGGGGGCGAAATTTCGAGTCATGTGCACTTTAAGTAATAATTGTAATTATTATAACAGTGTAGTTCTAAAAACAATATTGCCAATAAACATTAGAATGTAAGGTAGACATTTCAAGTTTGTACAGTCAGATCATGCAAAGTCATGTCAGATGTTGCCCAGTTAATAAAAATGTTTGCTTCTGTTTTGAAAATTTTCAAAGAATAAGTGAGTGGGTGTGATATGGATCAATGAAAGGAATAGAATGTTGGAGAAACTGTACATTTGCTATCTCCATGATATCAAAGAATATGTAAACCTATGACATTGATCATACAATGAGATTTCATTTGGAGTAGCCTATCCTTGTGCAAATCAACTTCAAATGTTTTTAGAATTTAACACTGTATGCCATCATTTTGACCCTTACTTTACAACCTGGTCACTTACATGTAAACTGTCACTCAACAAAGTCTCATTACCATTGGTGTTTATCTCTTGACAATTTCTTTCAGTGTTTAGTTTTATGAGGTGTAAATAATCCAATTAGTATAACTGATTGCTTTTCTACAATTTTGTGAACTTTTCAGTCATTGTGTTCTGTAGTTATGTGGATGGGATTTGCTATTGCTAATGTGTAGAATAACATGTCCAATTACTCCTCCATAAAGTCAAAGGGATAAATCAACTCTAACCCTGAAAAATTAATTTTAAACAAAATGTGCATATCAGAGCCACTAAAGCAATAGCGATAGAGAGTACGTAGGTATAGTTATTTTGTGCTTGATGGTGGTTCTTGATTTTCAGTCTGATGTTTTCATTTGTATGGAGTTAATGACAACATGTCTGGATAAATTGATGAAAAAACTCCAGTTTCCAATTCCAGAGGATGTATTGGGGAAAATATCTGTTTCTGTAAGTAAGTTGTACCAGACTGAGTATAAGTAGATGTAAATGCAAGACTCCTGTTACTAAGGGGTTGCATTGCTTACGCCACTCTTTGTTTATAATGTAATAATATACTGATAAAAATTTAGGCTTCTGATTGGCTGAAAACATGTAACGTAAGGGCAAAGTTGTTCATGCCCTGTTAAAATTTCATCAGTCTTGACCCTCTGTGATGTTTTTTTGTCCTGTAAACTATTATTGGGAACTACCTGATTTCTTGCCCAATTTGGTGTAAATAAGAGCTGTAAATTTTCGAAGACTGCAAATTGCACTTGCCTTGCTGGCTCATGCAATTGACCATTTCCCCATTACCCTTGGCCTCTTTTTCAAAACGAGGCCTGGTGCTCAACCGTTCTTTTGAAAATGAGTTAAATTTGGATGTGAATGAACACATCATATGAAAGGATTAGCACCCACAGGGGGGCCACACAAGCGGCGTGTCTGGTCGTTTGTTCGAAATATAAAGAAATGTATGGGAGAACATCGTAAACTTATATCAAGGAATGTCTATGTTAAGGCTCAAAATAAATGTAAACCCACCTCACTTGCTGTGTATTGTCGTTTCTTTGGTTCTAAATGGCAAATTTGAGCGATTTGGTAGATTTTGCGTTGAGTGTTCCTTTACTGTAAGGAGACAAGGGTGGAAAGGTCATTTTCGACCGCTCCAGCGCGAAGCCGATTTTCACCCAGAAATTAGAAGCGTCAACCTTTTACTTTATCTGGTGTTCGATTTGGAAGCCGGGCGATTCTAATTTCTGGGTGAAAATCGGCTTCACACTGGAGCGGTCGAAAATTACCTTTCCACCCTTGTCTCCTTCTTATACAGTAAAGTAACACTCAACGCAAAATCTACCAAAGCGCTCAAATTCGCCATTTAGAACCACAGAAACGACAATACACAGCAAGTGAGGTAGGTTTACATTAATTTTGAGCCTTAACATAGACATTCCTTAATATAAGTGTACGATATTACGACTCTTCAATATTTCCCCATACATTTCTTTATATTTCGAACAAACGACCAGGCATGCCGCTCGTGTGGGCCGCTTGTGTGGGCCCCCTGTGGAGCACCAGGACTCACTTTGAATAAGAGACAAAAGGGAATTCGGAAAGGGGCTATTTTATCATCTTTGAATAGGTTACATCTGCTTATTAAGACCAAATTGCACTTAGAATGTTATTATCTATTAGTATTATGTTATTACCTATTAGTATTATGTTATGGGGAGCAGGGATGGCGCAGTGGTGAGAGCACTCACCTCCCACCACTGTGGCCCGGGTTCGATTCCCGGACCTGGCGTCTCATGTGGGTTGAGTTTGTTGTTGGTTCTCGTCCTTGCTCCGAGGGTTTTTCCCCGGGTCCTCCGGTTTTCCTCCCTCCGCAAAAACCAACATTCCAAATTCCAATTCGATCTGGAACAGTGGACAAGAATAGCCACCCAGTGGATGTCCATTGTTAAATCATTATTTATTTATATTTATTTATTTATTTATGTTATTATTTATTAGTTTACTGATTTGTTTTAGTGTGTGAAAGGTTGAGGTGAATAACAGATTAAGGAACAAGGGAGAGGGCTGTGTATCTCTATTTTTATCTCTCTAATTCCCTCTCCACCCTCTACATTTCACGCTGGTCATTTTCAATTGCATAGTATCCTACATTTGCTATTGTTGTTGTCTTAACTGGCTGTATACTCCATCCCTATTTTGTGTGTGTATTTTAAAATTTGTCATTTACTATTCCGACTCCATGGTTCAAACTGGGCTAAAATGGTTTTAAACAATTAAAATCTGGTACGGTTGTGTTTTGCTGTTTTTCTTGTTAGACATCTGTGTATAAGAGCTATAATGCATCTCAGCCTGTTAATGGAAATTATGGAATCATAGAAATTCTTTCACTGTTTCTATTTGTTACTTGTTCAGATTGTCAAGGCTTTGAATTATTTAAAGGAGACCCATGGAGTTATGCACAGAGGCAAGTTATCAAAGAAATTTCACCATGACTCTGAGATATTTATCAAGTTAAAATGGCACGACATTGATGCTAAAGACGGTAATTCATTAATGTTTTATTGAATTACTTATTAAGTTTCTCTCTATGTGTTCCAGACGTCAAACCATCCAATGTTTTGCTGGACCAGAATGGTTCCGTGAAACTTTGTGATTTTGGTATCAGTGGTCGTTTGGTTGATTCAAAAGCAAAGACAAGAAGTGCAGGATGTGCGGCGTACATGGCAGTGAGTTGAACACTTGTTTTAATCCAAAAAATGATGAATAAATGAAGTGTTAGTATTTGCCTGGTGTTGATTCAACTTTATTCTGGCAGTCTTCTCCACGCTGTTACGCACCACCTTTCACCGTGATTGGCTGGTTTCCAACATCGGTATTTGAATGTGATTAAAAACTTTACTAAATGACCCTTTTCCTTGACATCCTGGTGCAGGATTTTCTTCTTTCCTCATCCTATCAGTCTTAAAGCAGTCTTAGTTATGAATAACTGTGCTTTTATACCGATTTCGTTAACGAGTTTTGCTGCCTCTAAGTGAAATTGTCTAATACTTTTTAACAGCCTGAGCGCATTGACCCGCCAGACCCTATGAACCCAGATTATGACGTCAGAGCAGATGTGTGGAGTCTGGGAATAACTTTGGTGAGCAAAAGTGTTGTCTAGTTGTCTTTTTTAAAATCAGTTGACAGAAGTAAGACTATTCTATATAGGATAAAGGCTGATAGTTTCGAAAGAAACTGTTTGGAGCTGCGTCGGTGGGAGTAACGAAATAATTTGGATATATCAACAAAGTTGAAATGGTAAATTGGCCACCGTAATGATTACAATTTACCATTTCAACTTTGTTGATATATCCAAATTATTCTATATAGGGTCTGCCTTTTTCCGCTACCAGCACCTCAACTGCCTAAGATTGTTATGAATTATTGGCTCATCTTTCTCTATTTCTCTGTCGAGCTCAAAATTAGTGATGTCGTTTTCTTTACCATGTACGATTTTTCTTAACAGTTCTTCTGAAACCTTTCCAAACCTTTCCAACCTTTCCAACCTTTCCAACCTTTCCAAACTTGTTGCAAAGTAAGGAGACAAAAGTATAAATGATCTTAGTGTGTATGATCGTTAAACTTCAGCGGCAGTCTAATTCGCAAATACATTATATGCTAACAAGCCAACTGGGAGCTAGTCATTTTGTTGGTTCGTATTATACCCGTCGAGGTGATAACAATGAATTTGAATGTATGAAAATCATATATGTAGCGCAGATATATGGCTTCTTAGTTGGTAAAGCACTGCACCGGTATCGCAGAGGTTATGGGTTCAAATCCCGTATGGGCCTGAATTTTTTTCAGGCCTTATTTCCACTACTACATAAGTAGGGTTCATTATTGCGAGGATCGCTTTCATAGATTTCATGAAACCTCAGTATACATATGATTTTCATGTATTCAAATCCATTGATATACTATATGCTTAGTGCGTGATGTCAAACCGGTAAGCGCTTTTCTTGTGTTTACGTGTGTTTTCTGAAAATAAGGTTATGGGAGCTGGCATGACTCACTGTCGTTTATGTTGCAGGTTGAGCTAGCTACTGGAGAGTTTCCTTACAGAAACTGCACCACAGAGTTTGAGGTTCTGTCTCGTGTGATGAGTGAAGATCCCCCTCTACTACCCAGACAAGGATTTAGCGCCAGCTTTTACTCTTTTGTGAAGTCATGGTGAGAAACCTTTCATCAAAAAAGAATCCAGGACGACTTGACAAACTTGGTTTTCAAGAGATAATTTTTACATTTATCGTTAATGTTGTTGTTTCTTTTAGTTTGATAAAAGACTACAGATATCGACCCAAGTACAACGCTTTGCTGGTACGTGGTTGTGATTGATTTCATGATTCACTTTTTATTTTTACGTGACATGGTGGTAACCCAAAGGATCGGTCGGTCTTGCAACAGGGGATGTGGCTGGGAATTCATGTCCATAATTGGTAGTGTACCTAAGATCGATACTGTATTTTTGACAGGTGCCACTCAATTCATAATTAACTTTCGCTTTGGTATTCGGAATACTCTTGTTTTTCCTATATTCGTAATATTTCCTGTAAATGCAGGAACGAACTAAAAAAACCTTGATTATTTATTTCAGAAACATCCATTTATTCTTGGATATGAACAAAAAGAAGTCAACTTGGCGGGATGGTTGGCTGCTGTTGTCGAAGATTCGAATTTTCCCGGCACAGAAGTATAGAACATGATATCAGTTCAATAGTTTTAACCGGACACTATATTTTAGGTAGATTTTTATGTCTAGTAGGGCCTAAAGTCCTCAGATAAAAAGGAATTTTAACCTTTCTAAACTGAGGCCGGTGACACAAACTGTATGAAAGGATGCCGTTGAACACCGGCGTATTAGCCTCTTTAAAGATCGTTCAAACGTAGAACCGATTGTTGTCAAGGGTGAAAGTAGTCAGCGTGGCCTGCATCTGATTTAATTATGAAGGACTCATCGAGTTTGTGCCGAGCGACTGCTTACAAGCAAAGATTTAAAGAAAGAGTGATGCTTTTTTCTTCGTTTGTTTCTCTGTTTTATTCTATTATCTGTCAATAATCTTCTCTATGGCTTCGCTGTTTATGAAATCCAATCGGTAATCAACAACCCTATGAGGCGCTTTTGCTGAACTTAGCATTTAAGGGTTGTCATGTGGTGTTGCGGATGACCAAATGACACGTTGCAAAATTTTGAGAAGACGCACAATCTAGCCTGGCACAACAAAATACAAAAACTAACTCAAGTAGTTTGTTTATTACCTAAAGTTTCAGACTTCCTCTCTATGTCCTTCACAGTAATGTCATTTTGTCTTAAGATGCCATTGATGCACACCGTAAAAAGACTGCATGCGACATGTAAATTGAACATCAGTATTGATTATTACAAGGTAATGGAAAGCGTACCTCTCGGGAACAATCGGAACCACTCGTGTCATGACTAATCAAAGTTACGTGTACTTAGTATTTGATGGAACGTGCGCCTTAAAATTTGATCTGTGTTTTGATGTTATATTTTTAAGTGGTGGTATTGTTCGAAATAAACATCCAGTTGTATTACTTATCATAATGCATGAAGTTTTACTCTAAAATATTTACATGGTGCTTCCACTGGTTAAGTCTAAACAGGGCTCGTTTGTATGAAGCCATGCAGTCAGTGTTTCTCTTAAGGTAAAAAGGTGATTTTGACTCGTTGGTCAACCAGTAATGTGTGACAAAAAGACCTAAACTATTGTTATTTTTTCCCTGTAAAATCAACTTAGCCATCTAATGTTTGGTCTATTCATTCTCTCCTCTGTATACGAAGGTGTTGTTATCGGTGGAGGACACTTTCACTTCATACAAGATACCACTGGGCAGCACCTTATCCATCTCATTCCATATGTACTTGGTTACATTCTCAGTTGTGCTTATGTTGATCTTGAAGAAATCAATATCCGTGTGAAGATTTTTGTGATCGAGTGGTGCAATCACCGACTTGAGAAGCTCCTTCACCTTGCCAAGGTGCATTACCATGGCGGTTTTAGGATCTTGCTTTCCGCGGAGAGTAATTTTAACGCGGTAGTTATGTCCATGGCCGTTGGGATTTGTGCATTTTCCAAACAATTGCCAGTTCTCCTCTTCACTGTGTTTCGAATTCACTAACCTATGGCCAGCGCAAAATGTTTCCTTTCTTGATACGTAGAAAACTGGTGAACTTGTTTTGTTCGGCTTGGAACTGTCGTGCGCCATAATCTCTACAGTTTCTTAATGTTTAGCAGCTGAGTTCAGCACTAAAAACTAACGTTTTGCGGCCTTAAGTTATCCCGAACTACAGTTAACACGTTCTTGAACTCTTCGTAATATGTTCATAACAGAAACTGAGATCTAATGCGCGATTCGTTCAATTCTTATGCCATTTGCCTAGATTCCCAAAAATGCCTTGTAACGATGTGGGAATGTGCTTTAAATGAGTTGTTAATGACACAAAGAAACACGGAATTTGACCACAGTAACTGTATTACCCTTCGTATTTATTGACTACAATATTCACTCCACTCTAAGTTCCTAGCCCAGTCTGCAAGTTAATTAGCCAAGTCCTGCATGCAACTCGAATAACCCTTGCTTCAAAACAAGCAGTTGAGTTTATTATCCAGTTTATTTTGAATGAAATATGACAGTTTCCTTTGTATCACGAGAACAATCATTTCACTTCATCGATCTTTTCTGTGGTCTGCATTCAGCGCATGTAATTAGCACATGAATGATTTCAGTAGATATTCCTTTAACCACATATGCACCTACAATGGCCTCCTCCGCTGCAGTCATTTGGCTTTGTCATTCTAGGCACTCACGAAAGATACTGTTCTTCACCTGCTTTACATTTGTCTTCAAATTAGGAACGTTAATTTGTAAAGTAATTATCTCCTAATGAACGTCTTCTATGCGGCAATTATAAGCTTACTACATTTTCTTGGCTTACTAGTACAGCAGTTTATTCAGCCCCCAGAGGCGCTTCTGATCACGCCTTTAAGTTCCATCTAGGTCGCTAAGCAGCTGCAGGTCTTTGGCCAAACTCAACATCACAAAGCCGATCAGTTCACACGTTACAGTTTACTCCAAGAAGATAAACTAATCTGGATCTTTGGGAGCCTTTTTGATACAAGTAATAGTTTTCGGTGCAAAAAAACTAGGGAACAACTGTGTTTCACCTCAAGAAGTAATTTTAAAATTTCCTGCCGTCCAATATTTGATTTCTGTCTCGGTAATCTTTCTCCTATAAGTAAATGAATAATTAGGTACATGTATCAAGAGCTGACGATTTCAACTTACCGGCATGGAATTCATTAAGCCATTTATCGCTCCGACGAAGGGCTAACGCTCGAAACGCCAGCTTTTGTAATCGTTACGGTGGCCAATTTACCATTTCAACTTTGTTGATATATCCAAATTATTTCGTTACCCCCACCGACGCAGCCCCAAACAGTTTCTTTCGAAACTATCAGCCTTTATCCCTAAGAGTGACTGGCATCTAAGTATAAAGAATATACATACTGATCTTAGGGTGTACAGGGCTTATACTTCATCCCATGGGTGAAAATTACTTCAGAAAATGGGACTAGAAACTGGGACTAGAAACTGGGACTAGAAACTGGGAAGCATCTACGTAAATAACAGTGTTATAAGCCAATCCTACCAAATTTTTTAGAAAATTTTGAATTTCTTAATCATCAGAGGTTTGCTTTGCCCTTTGCTTATAAGGCAGGACTGATTATTAATTGAAATAGCTATAGTTGAAGCAAGTGCTATGCATGTCCACCATTCTTGTATCACGCACAAGAATATGATGTATCGAATAATAGCCAATAACTCTTATTTTCTTTCTCAACTCGGATGAAACAGAAATGTTGGAACTATGAATACTAGCCTTTGTATAAATAAAGTAAGGGGAATAAGGAAGCGTTGACATCTAATTCAGGCTTGACAATTGACCCCTTAGTAATGGCAGATGAGCCCTTGCTCAAGGAGGAATGAACAACAAATTGGACTTGTTTTAGTGCAATCACCTCTTTACTTGAATTTAGTAGCAATTGATATTTTTTTGTGTTTGCCTGGTTCGTGAAATAACTGAATGATAAAACTAATATCTGATGACTGAGAGTTATTACTAACAACTGAATAACCTTGTAGATATAATTATGCTTCTCTTTAAGTGTTCCATTATAAAGCTTGTGCTGCAGACAGTCTAAACTGACAGTTAGAGTTCATGAGAGGAAAATGTTTCTTTGGTTGTGAACAGAATGCCTGTACATCCAAAGAATTATCAGACTATTCAATAGAGGGGCTTTTCTTGAAAACCAATTCCTTGCACAAAAGTGCAAGTAACAGAGAGGACTAAAGAAATATCTGTGCTCAATACCCTAAGGGTTTGTGATCAACTAAGTGTGATGTGTTGGGCAAATTGTGCATGATCCTTGGCATAACAGAGCACTCCAACCAATAGAATCACTTTCAAAACTAAATTTCCAATTGAAAGTTTCTCTCTGAATGGCTACTGATGGCAAGATTCACCAATCAACTCCTGTTTACAAGGTCAGTAAACAAAGCAAACAAGGCCATAAAAAGGAGGAAGAAAGAGAAGAGCTATAATTTATGTTGAACTAAAAAGGCACAAGTTCAGAGTCTTAAATACAATTTTTTACCCAGCAAGTGAAAATAGGACTTTTTGTTGCCATTTGAAAATCAAACACTGCTGTTGTCTGGAAATTCAATATAATTACTTCTTCAAATGAAATTATTCTTTAATGTTTACATAGCTAAACCGATTCACAAACGCCCAAAGGCTAACCTGAAACTGTGGTTTATCTTTAATATGAAAACCTTGGTGTCAAATGTCTATTATGATTCATTCCAAATTTGAGGAAGTAGTAAATTGAATCTCTGTAACAAAGTGGTTTTGCTTTTACAAAACTATGAATAGGAGCCTAGTAGTTTAATGTTACAACTGAAAATGTGATTAGTATTATGTTTTCCAAGTAAATATGCCCAGAATTGTTCAGACCTTAACATTTTCATGACTTCCTGTAAGCATGGTTCAGATAAGCATTGATATTTAAACTTGGTAACAATATATGTGTTTTAGGCCTTTATTTGGTAGACTACAATTCCTTTTCAGTTACCTGTTTGGTTTTGGTTAATTCATTGCAATGCTGATATACATGAAAAATGACACTCTTGATTGGCTGAAAACAGCTAGATACCTTTTTCATGTATCACTAGTGATAACTTAAGTACAAATGTAAAGTAGGCTGCAGCAACCATAGATCACACTAGAAACCAATCAGATTTACAGTAAGTAGGTTGTGCTTATTGATACATACAGTGGCTTACCAAAATAAACAAAAGCTTGGATATTTTCTTGTATAGGGATAAACACCAACAAAATTGCATTCCTGAGTAAGGTTTCAGGTGAAGGACAAATGTTGATAGCATGTCGAGGTTACCATTTACATGATGATGTCAAGTTCACCTAATCATTTGATGTCTCGATTTAGCTTGAATCTAGGAAACACAATGGCATGAAATTACAATTTCAATAATAAGAAAACTTGAAAGATTCAGGTACTTTAAATCATATGATACCATCATCCACTTGCCTGTACATTGATCTCGGTTGTGTAAAAGTTACTTCCTGAGATATATTATGGTGACACTGTATCTCCATTGAACTTTCTGCTGAATAAAACCTCCAGGTCAAATTGTAAATCTTATACAGTTAAAAATTATTAGCAATTTTAATGTAATGTTGCTTCACAGTACTAGTGAACATCTAATGAATTAAAAAAATTGCTTGTGTTCTGATCTTGTTATGCTACTATCTTTTTTCAAAAATTATTGCATAATTTGCAAACCATATCCCGACCTACTTCAAGTAAATTTTTCTGTTTTGTTTATTGAAGATACTGTCCCACGAAACCCAAATACAATAATTATAGTAAACTTATGCTTGCAACCAACTAAAAATAGAACTTTGTCCCCTAATGGACAATGGGAAATTTACTATGCTCAGCCTTGTGTTACTTTACATGTATGTATTGTCCAAAATTAGTCATACATTCAAACCAAATCAAGCCCCCCTTTGCTTCTAGTGTAGATTACATCATTTCCTGAATATCTTGGCCCTTCTGTGAAGTTTTGTCCTCGTGTGCTGGTACACAAAATGCCAAGAATATTCATATGAAATACTTCCCTGGAGTAAATTTCACATCACTTGCCTTGGAAAAGACAATCAATGTACAAACTTCAGAACTCAATTCCACTTTGTTATGTGAACAAAATGGACTGAATCTATCAGGCCACTATGGGAGATGATGCGTGGAAGTGGCCGGCGTGAGTGCAACGCACACCGCCTTCTTTAGCACATCTGCCTCATAGTGCACAGCCTCTCATTCGTACCCGTTCTACTCCGGCGCCCGTTATTTGCAGGAGATGCGCCCCTACTTTCCAGCTCCCCTAGGACTATTTACTGCACCCGGGAATCCATTTTGGCCGCGTTGTCATGTGTTTCGTGGAGGTGGCAGGCTTGAGTTCAAGGCTCACCCCCTTCTTTTGCAGAGCCTCCCACTCTTACGCGTGCCAATCCGGCGTCCGTGATTTGCAGGAGTTGCGCGTCTACTCCCCAACTCCCCTGGGACTATCTAGTGCACCCGGGATTCCATTTTGGCCACGTTGTCATGTGTTTCGTGGAAGTGGCAGGTGTGAGTTCAAGGCTCGCCCCTTCCTTTTGCACAGCCACTCACTCTTTGGCAAGCCACTCCGTTGCCCGTGATTTCCCGGAGTTTCTCGTCTATTCCCGAGGCTCCCCTGGGTCTAGTGCACCTGGGATTCTATTTTGGTCGCGTTGGCATGCGTCTCGTAGAAGTGGCAGGCGTGAGTACAAGGCTCACTGCCTTCTTTAGCACATGTACCTCATAGTGCACAGCCTCTCACTCGCACGCGTGCCACTCCGGCACCCGTGATTTGCAGGAGGTGCGCGCCTACTCCCCAACTCCCCTGGGACTATCTACTGCACCCGGGAATCCATTTTGGCCGCGTTGTCATGTGTTTCGTGGAAGTGGCAGGCGTGAGTTGCAGGCTCACCCCCTTCTTTTCCACAGCCTCCCACTCTCACGTGTGCCATTCCGGCGCCCGTTATTTCAAGGAGAAGGGACTCTACTCCCCAACTCCCCTAGGACTATCTAGTGCAATAGGGATTCCATTTTGGCCGCGTTCTCATGTGTTTCGTGGAAGTGGCAGGCGTGAGTTCCAGGCTCACCCCCTTCTTTTGCACAGCCTCCCACTCTCACGTGTGCCATTCCGGCGCCTGTTATTTCCAGGAGGTGCGCCTCTACTCCCCAACTCCCCTAGAACTATCTAGTGCACCAGGGATTCCATTTTGGCAGCGTTGTCATGTGTTTTGCGGAAATAGCAGGCGCGAGTTCAAGGCTCACCCCCTTCTTTTGCACAGCCTCCGACTCTGATTTGTGCCAATCCGGCACCCGTGACTTGTAGGAGGTGCGCGTCTATTCCCCAACTCCCCTGGGACTATCTAGTGCACCCGGGATTCTATTTTGGCCGCGTTGTCATGTCTTTCGTGGAAGTGGCAAGCGTGAGTATAAGGCTCACCCCTTCCTTTTTTACAGCCTCTCACTCTCACGCATGCCACTCCGTCGCCCCTTATTTCCCGGAGTTGCGTGTCTATTCCCGAGGTTCCCTTGGGTCTAGTGCACCTGGGATTTCATTTCGGTCGAGTTGTATTGCGTTTTGTGGAAGTTGCAGGCGTGAGTACAAGGCTCACCGCCTTCTATAGCACATGAGCTTCATAGCGACTCTCACTCGCACGCCTGCCACTCCGGCGCCGGGATTAGCAGGAGGTGCGCGCCTACTCCCCAACTCCCCTGGGACTATCTAGTGCAGCCGGGAATCCATTTTGGCCGCGTTGTCATGCGTTTCATGGAAGTGGCAGGCGTGATTACAATGCTCACCCCTTTCTTTTGCACCGCCTCTCACTCTTACGCATGCCACTGCGTCGCTAATTTCCCGAAGTTGGGCGTCTACTTCCGAGGTTCCGCTGGGTCTAGTGCACTTGGGACTATATTTTTGTCGCGTTGTCATGCGTTTTGTGGAAGTGGCAGGCGTGAGTACAAGGCTCAACGCCTTCTTTAGCACATGTGCGTCATAGTGCACAGCCTCTCAGTCTCACGCGTGCCATTCCGGCGCCCGTGATTTTCAGGAGTTGCGCATCTACTCCCTAACTCCCCTAGGACTAGCTAGTGCACCCGCGATTCCATTTTGGCCGCGTTGTCATGTGTTTCGTGGAAGTGGCAGGCGTTTGTTTAAGGCTTACCCCCTTCTTTTGCACAGCCTCCCACTCTCACGCGTGCTACTCCGGCGCCCGTAATTTGCAGGAGTTGCGCGTCTACTCCCCAACTCCCCTGGGACTATCTAGTGCTCCCGGGATTCCATTTTAGCCGTGTTGTCATGTGTTTCGTGGAAGTGGCAGACGTGAGTACAAGGCTCACCGCCTTCTTTAGTACATGTGCCTCATAGTGCAAAGACTATCACTCGCACGCGTGCCACTCCGACGCCCGTAATTTGCAAGAGGTGCGTGCCTACTCCGCATCTCCCCTGGAGACTATCTAGTGTACCCGGGAATCCATTCTGGGCGCGTTGTCATGTGTTTCGTGGAAGTGGGAGGCTTGAGTTTAAGGTTCACCCCCTTCTTTTGCACAGACTCCCACTCTCAACCGTGGCACTCCGGCGCCCGTGATTTGAAGGAGGTTGGCGTCTACTCCCCAACTCCCCTGGGAGTATATAGTGCACCCGGGATTCCATCTTGGCCGCGTTGTCATGTGTTTCGTGGAAGTGGCAGGCGTGAGTACAATGCTGACCCCTTCCTTTTGGACAGCCCCTCACTCTCACGTATGCCACTCCGTCCCCCTTGATTTCCAGCAGTTGTCGTGCGTTTCTTGGAAGTGGCAGACGTGAGGAAAAGGCTCACTGCCTTCTTTAGCACATGTGCCTCATAGTGCACAGCCTCTAAATCGCACGCGTGCCACTCCGGCGCCTGTGATTTTCAGGAGAAGCAAGTCTACTCCCCAACTCCCCTGGGACTATTTAGTGCACCCGGGAATCCATTTTGGCCGCGTTCTCATGTGTTTCGTGGAAGTGGCATAAGTGAGTTCAATGCTCACCCCCTTATTTTGCACAGCCTCCTACTCTCACGCGTGCCACTCCGGCGCCCATTATTTGCAGAGGGTGCGGGTCTACTCCCCAACTCCCCTGGCACTATCTATTGCACCCGGAAATCCATTTTGGCCGCGTTGTCATGTGTTTCGTGGAATTGAAAGGCGTAAGTAGAAGGCTCATCCCTTCCTTTTGCACAGCCTCTATCTCTTACGCATGCCACTCCGTTGCCCGTGTTTTCCCGGAGTTGCGCGTCTATTTCCGAGATTCCGCTGGGTTAAGGGCACCTGCGATTTCATTTTGGTTGCGTTGTGATGCGTTTCGTGGAAGTGGCAGGCATAAGTACAAGGCTCACCGCCTTCTGTAGCACATGTGCTTCATAGTGCACATTCTCTCACTCGCACGCGTGGCACTCCGGCGCCCCCAATTTGCAGAAGGTGCGCGCTTAATCTCCAACTCCCCTGGGACTATTTAGAGCAACCGGGAATCCATTTTGGTTGCCTTGTCATGCGTATCGTGGAAGTGGCAGGCGTGAGTACAAGGCTCATCTCTTCCTTTTGCACAGCCTCTCACTCTCACGCATACCACTCAGTCGCCCGTGATTTCCCGGAGTTGCGCGTCTATTCCCGAGGTTCCCCTTGGTCTAGTGCACCTAAGATTCTATTTTGGTTGCGTTGTCATGCGTTTCGTGGAAGTGGCAGGCGTGAGAACAAGGCTCACCGTCTTCTTTAGCAGATGTGCCACATAGTGCACAGCCTCTCACTCTCACCCGCGCAACTTCCGCGCCCGTTATTTGCAGGAGTTGCGCGCCTACTTTTGCAACTCCCCTGGGACTATGTAGTGCACTCGGGATTCTATTTTGGCCGCGTTGTCATGTGTTTCGTGGAAGTGGCAAGCGTGAGTTCAAGCCTAACCCATTTTTTTTTGCACAGCCTGCCACTCTCACGCGTCCCACTCTGGCGCCCGTAATTTGCAGGAGGTGCAAGTCTACTCCCCAACTCCCCTGGGACTATCTAGTGCACCCGGGATTCTATTTTGTTCGCGTTGTTATGCGTGTCGTGGAAGTGGCAGGCGTAAGTACAAGGGTCACCCTTTCCCTTTGCACAGCCTTTCACTCTCACGCATGCCACTTCGTCGCCCGTGATTTCCCGGAATTGCGCGTCTATTCCCGAGGTTCCCCTGGGTCTAGTGCACCTGGGATTTCATTTTGGCCGTGTTGTCATGCGTTTTGTGGAAGTGGCAGGCGTGAGTACAAGGCTAACCGCCTCCTGTAGCATATGTAACTTATAGTGCACAGCCTCTCACTCGCACGCGTGCCAATCCGGCGCCCTTGAGCACCAGCAGTTGTGCGTCTACTCCCCATCTCCCCTGGGTCTATCTAGTGCACGCGGGATTCCGTTTTGGCCGGGTTGCGATGGGTTTCGTGGAAGTGGCACGCGTGAGCACAAGGGTCACCCGCTTCTTTTGGACAGCCTCTCACTCTCACGCATACCACTCCGTCTCCCGTGATTTCTCGGAATTGCGCGTTTATTCCCCAATTCCACTAGGTGTAGTGAAGCTGGGATTCTATTTTGACCGCGTTCTCATGCGTTTCGTGGAAGTGGCAAGCGTCAGTAGAAGTCCCACCGCCTTCTTTAGCACATGTGCCTCATAGTGCACAGGCTCTCCCTCGCACGCGTGCCATTCCGACGCCCGTGATTTGCAGGACGTGCGCGCCTACTCCTTAACTCGCCTGGGACTATCTAGTGCACACGGGAATCCATTTTGGCCGCGTTGTCATGTGTTTCGTGGAAGTGGCAAGCTTGATATCAAGGCTCAGCCTCTTCTTTTGCACAGCCTCCCACTCTCACGCATGCAACTCCGGCGCCCGTGATTTGCAGGAGGTGCGCGTCTACTCCCCAACTCCCTTGGGACTATCTAGTGCACCCGGGATTCCATTTTGGCCGTGTTGTTATGTGTTTCGTGGAAGTGGTAGGCGTGAGTACAAGTCTCACCCATTCCTTTTGCACAGCCTGTAACTCTCACGCATGCCACTACGTCGATCGTGATTTCCCGGAAATGCGCATCTATTCCCGAGGTTGCCCTGGGTCTAGTGCACCTGGGATTTCATTTTGGCCGCGGTGTCATGCGTTTCGTGGAAGTGGCAGGCATGAGTAGAAGGCTCACCGCCCTCTGTAGCATATGTGCCTCATAGTGCTCAGCCTCTAACTCGTACGCGTGCCAATCCGGAGCTCGTTATTTGCAAGAGGTGCGCGTCTACTCCCCAATTCCCTTGCGACTTTCTAGTGCACCCGGGAATCCATTATGTTCGCGTTGTCATGTGTTTCGTGGAAGTGGCAAGCGTGAGTTCAAGGCTCAACCCTTTCTTTTGCACAGCCTCCCACTCTAACGCGTGCCACTGCGGCGCCCGTGAGTTGCACTTGGTGCGCGTCTACTCCCCATTTCCCCTGAGACTGTCTAGTGCACCCGGGATTCCATTTTGACCTAGTTGTCATGCGTTTCTTTTGCACAGCCTCCAACTCTCACGCTAGTCACTCTGGCGCCCGTGATTTGTAGGAGGTGAGCGTCTACTCTCCAACTCCCCTGGGACTCTCTATTTCACCCGGGATTCCATTTTGGCCGCGTTTTTATGCGTTTCGTGGAAGTGGCAGGCGTGAGTTCAAGGCTCACCGCTTTCTGTAGCATATGTGCCTTATAGTGCACAGCCTCTCACTTGGACGCGTGCCAATCCAGCGCCCGTGATTTGCAGGAGGTGCGCGTCTAGTCCTCAACTCCCTTGGGACTATCTAGTGCACCCGGGAATCCATTTTGGCCACGTTGTCATGTGTTTCGTGGAAGTGGGAAGCGTGAGTTCAAGGCTCACCCCCTTCTTTTGCACAGCCTATAACTCTCACGCGTGCACCTCCGGCTCCCGTTATCTGCAGTTGGTGCGCGTCTACTCTCCAACTCCCCTGGGACTATCTGGTTCACCCGGGATTCCATTTTAGCCGCGTTGTCATGCGTTTCATGGAAGTGGCAGGCATGAGTAGAAGGCTCACCGCTTTCTGTAGCATATGTGCCTTATAGTGCACATCCTTTCACTCGCACGCGTGCCACTCTGGCGCCCATAATTTGCAGGAGGTGTGTGTCTACCCCCCAACTGCCCGGGGACTATCTAGTGCACCGGTAATCCATTTTGGCCGCGTTGTCGTGTGTTTCGTGGAAGTGGCAAGCCTGAGTTCAAGGCTCACCCCATTCCTTTGCACAGCCTCCCACTCTCACGCGTGCTACTCCGGCGCCCGTGATTTGCAGTTGGTGCGCGTCTAGTCCCCTACTCCCGTGGGACTATCTATTGCACCCGGGATTCCATTTTGGCCGCGTTGTCATGCGTTTCGTGGAAGTGGCAGGCGTGAGTACAAGGCTCACTCCTTTTCTTCGAACAGCCTCTCACTCTCACGCATGCAACTGCGTCGCCCGTGATTTGCAGGAGTTGCGCGTCTATTCCGGAGGTCCCCCTGAGTCTAGTGAACCTGGGATTTCACTTTAACAGCGTTGTCATGCGTTTCGTGGAAGTGGCAGGCGTGAGGACAAGGCTTACCGCCTTCTGTAGCATATGTGCCTCGTCGTGCACAGCCTCTTACTCTCACGCGTTCCAATCCGGCGCCCGTGATTTGCAGGAGGTGTGCGTCTACTCCCAAACTCCCCTGGGACTATCTAGTGCACTCGGGAATGCACTTTGACCGCGTTGTCATGTGTTTTGTGGAAGTGGCAGGCGTGAGTTCAAGCCTGAGCCCCTCATATTGCTCAGTCTCCCATTCTCACGCGTGCCACCCCGACGCCCGTGATTTGAACGAGTTGCGCGTCTACTCCCCAACTCCCCTGGGACTATCTAGTGCACCCGGGATTCCATTTTTACCTTGTTGTCATGTGTTTTGTGAAAGTGAAGGCTTGAGTACGAGGCTCACCCCCTCCTTTTGCACAGCCTCTTACTCTTACGCATGCTACTCCGTTGCCCGTGATTTCCCGGAGTTGCGCGTCTATTCCTGAGGTTTTCCAGGGTCTAGTGCGCCTGGGATTTTATTTTGGTCGCGTTGTCATGCGTATCGTGGAGGTGGCAGGCGTGAATACAAGGCTAACCGTCTTCTTTAGCACATGTGCCTCATAGGGCACAGCCTCTTACTCTCACATGTGCCACTCTGGCGGCCGTGATTTGGAGGAGTGGCGCGTCTACTCCACAACTCCCCTGGGACTATCTAGTGCACTGGGGATTCCATTTTGGCCGCGTTGTCATGTGTTTTTGTAGAAGTGGCAAGCGTGAGTGCAAGGCTCACCGCCTTCTGTAGCATATGTGCCTCATAGTGCACAGCCTCTAACTCGCAACCGTGCCACTCCGGCGCCCGTGATTTGCAGGAGGTTCGCCTCTAGTCCCCAACTCAGCTGGGACTATCTAGTTCACCCTGGATTCCTTTTTTGCCGCGTAGTCATGTGTTTCGTGGAAGGGGCAGGGGTGAGTTCAAAAATCACCCCTATCTTTTGCACAGCCCCCCACTCTCACGCTTGCCACTCTGGCCCCCGTGATTTGCAGGAGGTGCGCGTCTACTCCCCAACTCCCCTGGGACTATATAGTGCACCCGGGATTCCATCGTGGCCGCGTTGTCATGCGGTTCGTGGAAGTGGCAGGCGTGAGTACGAGGCTCACCGCCTTCTGTAGCATATGTGCGTTTAAGTTCACAGCCTCTCACTCGCACGGGTGCCACTCCGGCGCCCGTGATTTGCAGGAGGTGCGCGGCTACTCCCCAACTCCCCTGGGGCTATCTAGTGCACCCGGGAATCCATTTTGGCCGCAGTGTCATGTGTTTCGTGGAAGTGGCAAGCGTGAGTTCAAGGCTCACCCCCTTTTTCTTGCACAGCCTCCCACTCTCACGCGTGCCTCTCTGGCGCCTGTGATTTGCAGGAGGTGCGCGTTTCCTCCCCAACTCTTCTGGAGCAATCTAATGCAGCCCGGATTCCATTTTGGCCGCGTTGTGATGCGTTTCGTGGAAGTGGAAGGGGTGAGTACAAGGCTCACCGCCTTCTTTAGCACATGTGCCTCATAGTGCACAGCTTCTCACTCGCACGCGTGCCACTCCGACGCCCGTGATTTGCAGGAGGTTCGCGCCTACTCATTAATTCCCCTGGGAGTATCTAGTGCACCCGGGAATCCATTTTGGCAGCGTTGTCATGTGTTTCGTGGAAGTGGCAAGCCTGAGTTCAGGGCACAGCCTTCTCTTTTGGACAGCCTGCCACTCTCATGCATGCCACTCCGGCGCCCGTGATTTGGAGGAGGTGCGCGTCTACTCCCTAACTCCCCTGGGACTACCTAGTGCACCCGGGATTTTATTTTGGGCGCGTTGTCATGCGTTTCGTGGAAGTGGCAGGCGTGAGTACAATGCTAACCGCCTTCAGTAGCATATGTACCTCATAGTGCACAGCCTCTCACTCGCAAGGGTGCCACTCCGGCGCCCGTGATTTCCAGGAGGTGCGCGTCTACTCCCCAACTCCCCTGGGACTATCTAGTGCACCCGGGAATCCAGTTTGACCGCGTTGTCACGTGTTTCGTGGGAGTAGCAAGCGTGAGTTCAAGGCTCACCCTTTCCCTTTGCACAGCCCCTCACTCTCACGCATGCCACTCGGTCGCCCGTGATTTCCCGGAGTTGTACGTCTATTCCCGAGACTCCCCTTTGTCTAGTGCACCTGGGATTTCATTTTGGCCGCGTTGTCATGCGTTTCGTGGAAGTGGCAGGCGTGAGTACAAGGGTCACCACCTTCTGTAGCATATGTGCCTCATAGTGCACAGCCTTTTATTCGCACACGTGCCAATCCAGCACCCGTGATTTGCAGGAGGTGCGCGTCTACTCCCCAACTCCCCTGGGACTATCTAGTACACCGTGTAATATTTTTTGGTCGCGTTGTCATGTGTTTCGTGGAAGTGGCAAGAGTGAGTTCAAGGCTTACCCCCTTTTCTTACACAGCCTCCCACTCTCACGCGTGCCAATGTGGCGCAATTGATTTTTAGGAGGTGCGCGTCTATTCCCCAACTCCCCTGGGACTATCTAGTGCAACCGGAATTCCATTTTGGCCGCATTGTCATGCGTTTCGTGGAAGTGGCAGGCGTGAGTACAAGGCTCACCCCTTCCCTTTGCACAGTCTCTCGCTCTCACGCATGCCACTCCGTTGCCCATGATTTCCCGGAGTTGCGCGTCTATTCCCGAGGATTCCCTGGGTATAGTGCACCTGTGATTTCATTTTGGCCGCGTTGTCATGCGTTTCGTGGAAGTGGAAGGCGTGTGTACAAGGCTCACCGCCTTCTGTAGCATATGTACCTCATAGTGCACAGCCTCTCACTCGCACGCGTGCTACTCCGGCGGTCTTGATTTGCAGGAGGTGCGCGTCTACTCCCAACTCCCCTGGGATTATCTAATGCACCCGGGAAGGCATTTTGGCCGCGTTGTCATGTGTTTCGTGGAGGTGGCAGGCGTGAGTACAATGCTAACCGCCTTCAGTAGCATATGTACCTCATAGTGCACAGCCTCTCACTCGCACGGGTGCCACTCCGGCGCCCGTGATTTCCAGGAGGTGCGCGTCTACTCCCCAACTCCCCTAAGACTATCTAGTGCACCCGGGAGTCCAGTTTGGCCGCGTTGTCACGTGTTTCGTGGGAGTAGCAAGCGTGAGTTCAAGGCTCACCCCTTCCCTTTGCACAGCCTCTCACTCTCACGCATGCCACTCGGTCGCCCGTGATTTCCCGGAGTTGTACGTCTATTCCCGAGATTCCCCTTTGTCTAGTGCACCTGGGATTTCATTTTGGCCGCGTTGTCATGCGTTTCGTGGAAGTGGCAGGCGTGAGTACAAGGGTCACCGCCTTCTGTAGCATATGTGCATTCTCCCACTTGTCAGAACTGAACGTTTCAAGAGGACTTTTGTTAATAGATGTTTGTTCTCTTATTAGTTAGTCAGTTAGTAATTTAGTTAGTTCATTAGTTTTATACTTGCTGAGTTCATATCATTGTAACTAAACACGTTTGTTGTTTAGAATGCTTAATAAAGACTTTATTATTATTATTATTATTATTACTCCACATCCTCTTATTCTCACGGGTGGCACTTCCGCGCCTGTGATTTGCAGGAGGTGCGCACTTACTCCCCACTTCCCCTGGGACTATCTAGTGCACCCGGGAATGCTTTTTGGCCGCGTTGTCATGTCTTTCGTGGAAGTGGCAAGCGTGAGTTCCAGCCTCACCCCCTTGTTTTGCAAAGCCTTCCACTCTCACGCGTGCCACTGTGGCGCCCTTTATTTGCAGGAAGAGCGCGTCTACTTTCCAACTCCCCTTTGACTATCTAGTGCACCCGGGATTCCCTTTTGGCCGCGCTGTCATGTGTTTCGTAAAAGTGGCCGGCGTGAGTACAAGGCTCACCCCTTTCTTTTGCACAGCCTCTCGCTGTAACTCATGCCACTCCGTCGCCCGTGATTTCTGGAGTTACGCGTCTATTCGCGAGGTCGAGTGCACCTGGGATTCCATTTTGATCGCTTCTCATGCGTTTTGTGGAAGTGGCAGGCGTGAGTACAAGGCTCACCGTCTTCTTTAGCACATGTGCGTTATAGTGCACAGCCTCTAACTCTCACGCGTGACACAGGGCGCCCGTTATTTGCAGGAGCTTCGCGCCTACTCCCCAACTCCCCTGGCACTATCTAGTGCACCCGGGATTCCATATTGGCCGCGTTGTCATGTGTTTCGTGGAAGTGGCAGGCGTGAGTTGATAGCTCGCCCCTTTCCTTTGCACAGCCTCTCACTCTCACGCATGCCTCTCGGAAGCCCGTGATTTGCAGGAGTTGCGCGTCTACTCCCCAACGCTTCTGGAACTATCTAGTGCACCCGGGACTCGATTTTGGCTGCGTTGTCATGTGTTTCGTGGAAGTGGCAGGCGTGAGTACAAGGCTCACCGCCTTCTTTAGCACATGTGCCCCATAGTGCACAGCCTCTCTCTAATAAGCGTGCCACTCCGGCACCCGTCATTTTGCAGGTGGTGCGCGCCTACTCCCTAATTCCCCTGGGACTATCTACTGCACCCGGAAATCCATTTTGGTCGCGTTGTCATGTGTTTCGTGGAAGTAGCAGCCGTAAGTACAGGGCTTACCCCTTCCCTTTGCACAGCCTCTCACTCTCACGCATGCCACTCCGTCGCCCGTGATTTCCAGGAGTTTCGCGTCTATTCCTGAAGTTTCCCTAGGTCTAGTGCACCATGGATTTAATTTTTGTCGCGTTGTCATGTGTTTCGTAAGAGTTGCAGGCGTGAGTATAAGGCTCACCGCCTTCTTTAGCACATGTGCCTCATAGTGCACAACCTCTTACTCTCACGCGTGCCACTCCGGAAACTCTGATTTCCAGGATTTGCAAGCCTAGTCCTCAACTCCCCCGGGACTATCTACTGTACCCGGAAATCCATTTTGGCCACGTTGTCATGCGTTTCGTGGAAGTGGCAGGCGTGAGTACAACGCACACCGCCTTCTTTAGCACATCTGCCTCATAGTGCACAGCCTCTCATTCGTACCCGTTCTACTCCGGCGCCCGTTATTTGCAGGAGATGCGCCCCTACTTTCCAGCTCCCCTAGGACTATTTAGTGCACCCGGGAATCCATTTTGGCCGCGTTGTCATGTGTTTCGTTGAAGTGGCAGGCTTGAGTTCAAGGCTCACCCCCTTCTTTTGCAGAGCCTCCCACTCTTACGCGTGGCAATCCTGCGCCCGTGATTTGATGGAGTTGCGCGTCTACTCCCCAACTCCCCTGGGACTATCTAGTGCACCCGGGATTCCATTTTGGCCACGTTGTCATGTGTTTCGTGGAAGTGGCAGGTGTGAATTCAAGGCTCACCCCTTCCTTTTGCACAGCCACTCACTCTTTTGCAAGCCACTCAGTTGCCTGTGATTTCCCGGAGTTTCTCGTCTATTCCCGAGGCTCCCCTGGGTCTAGTGCACCTGGGATTCTATTTTGGTCGCGTTGGCTTGCGTCTCGTAGAAGTGGCAGGCGTGAGTACAAGGCTCACTGCCTTCTTTAGCACATGTGCCTCATAGTGCACAGCCTCCTACTCGCACGCGTGCCACTCCGGCACCCGTGATATGCAGGAGGTGCGCGCCCACTCCCTAACTCCCCTGGGACCATCTAGTGCACCCGGGAATCCATTTTGGCCGCGATGTGATGTGTTTCGTGGAAGTGCAGGCGTAAGTACAAGGCTCACCGCCTTGTGTAGCACATGTGCCTCATAGTGCACAGACTATCACTCGTACGCGTGCCACTCCGACGCCCGTGATTTGCAAGAGGTGCGTGCCTACTCCGCATCTCCCCTGGAGACTATCTAGTGTACCCGGGAATCCATTCTGGGCGCGTTGTCATGTGTTTCGTGGAAGTGGGAGGCTTGAGTTTAAGGTTCACCCCCTTCTTTTGCACAGCCTCCCACTCTCACGCGTGGCACTCCGGCGCCCGTGACTTGGAGGAGGTTGGCGTCTACTTCCCAACTCCCCTGGGAGTATATAGTGCACCCGGGATTCCATTTTGGCCGCGTTGTCATGTGTTTCGTGGAAGTGGCAGGCGTGAGTACAATGCAGACCCCTTCCTTTTGCACAGCCTCTCACTCTCACGTATGCCACTCCGTCTCCCTTGATTTCCAGCAGTTGCGCTTCTATTCCCGAGGTTCCCCTATTTCTAGTGCACGTGAGAATCCATTTTTTTCGCGTTGTGGTGCGTTTCTTGGAAGTGGCAGACGTGAGACCATCTAGTGCACCCGGGAATCCATTTTGGCCGCGTTGTGATGTGTTTCGTGGAAGTGGCAGGCGTAAGTACAAGGCTCACCGCCTTCTGTAGCACATGTGCCTCATAGTGCACAGACTATCACTCGCACGCGTGCCACTCCGACGCCCGTGATTTGCAAGAGGTGCGTGCCTACTCCGCATCTCCCCTGGAGACTATCTAGTGTACCCGGGAATGCATTTTGGCCGCGTTCTCATGTGTTTCGTGGAAGTGGCAGGCGTGAGTTCAATGCTCACCCCCTTATTTTGCACAGCCTCCTACTCTCACGCGTGCCACTCCGGCGCCCGTGATTTGCAGAAGGTGCGGGTCTACTCCCCAACTCCCCTGGCACTATCTAGTGCACCCGGAAATCCATTTTGGCCGTGTTGTCATGTGTTTCGTGAAAGGCGTGAGTAGAAGGCTCATCCCTTACTTTTGCACAGCCTCTATCTCCTACGCATGCCACTCCGTTGCCCTTGTTTTCCCGGAGTTGCGCGTCTGTTTCCGAGGTTCCGCTGGGTTAAGTGCACCTGCGATTTTATTTTGGTTGCGTTGTGATGCGTTTCGTGGAAGTGGCAGGCGTAAGTACAAGGCTCTCCGCCTTCTGTAGCACATGTGCCTCATAGTGCACATTCTCTCACTCGCACGCGTGGCACTCCGGCGCCCCCAATTTGCATAAGGTTCACGCTTAGTCTCCAACTCCCCTGGGACTATCTAGAGCAACCGGGAATCCATTTTGGCCGCCTTGTCATGCGTATCGTGGAAGTGGCAGGCGTGAGTACAAGGCTAACCAATTTTTTTTGCACATCCTCCCACTCTCACGCGTGCCACACTGGCGCCCGTAATTTGCAGGAGGTGCGAGTCTACTCCCCAACTCCCCTGGGACTATCTAGTGCACCCGGGATTCCATTTTGGCCGCGTTGTCATGCGTTTCGTGGAAGTGGCAGGCGTAAGTACAAGGCTCACCCCTTCCCTTTGCACAGCCTCTCACTCTCAAGCATGGCACTTCGTCGCCCGTGAAGGTGCGGGTCTACTCCCCAACTCCCCTGGCACTATCTAGTGCACCCGGAAATCCATTTTGGCCGTGTCGTCATGTGTTTCATGAAAGGCGTGAGTAGAAGGTTTACCCCTTTCTTTTGCACAGCCTCTCACTCTTACGCATACCACTCGGTCGCCCGTGATTTTCCGAAGTTGCGCGTCTATTCCCGAGGTTCCCTTTGGTCTAGTGCACCTGAGATTCTATTTTGGTCGCGTTGTCATGCGTTTCGTGGAAGTGGAAGGCGTGAGAACAAGGCTCACCGCCTTCTTTAGCAGTTGTGCCTCATAGTGCACAGACTCTCACTCTCACCTGCGCAACTTCCGCGCCCGTTATTTGCAGGAGTTGCGCGCCTACTTTTGCAACTCCCCTTGGACTATGTAGTGTACTCGGGATTCTATTTTGGCCGCGTTGTCATGTGTTTCGTGGAAGTGGCAAGCATGAGTTCAAGGCTAACCAATTTTTTTTGCACATCCTCCCATTCTCACGCGTGCCACTCTGGCGCCCGTAATTTGCAGGAGGTGCGAGTCTACTCCCCAACTCCCCTGGGACTATCTAGTGCACCCGGGATTCCATTTTGGCCGCGTTGTCATGCGTTTCGTGGAAGTGGCAGGCGTAAGTACAAGGCTCACCCCTTCCCTTTGCACAGCCTCTCACTCTCACGCATGGCACTTCGTCGCCCGTGATTTCCCGGAGTTGGGCGTCTATTCCCGAGGTTCCGCTGGGTCTAGTGCACCTGGGATTTCATTTTGGCCGCGTTGTCATGCGTTTCGTGGAAGTGGCAGGCGTAAGTACAAGGCTAACCGTCTCCTGTTGCATATGTAACTTATAGTGCACAGCCTCTCACTCGCACGCGTGCCAATCGGCGCCCTTGAGCACCAGCAGTTGTGCGTCTACTCCCCATCTCCCCTGGGTCTATCTAGTGCACGCGGTACTCCATTTTTGTCGCGTTGCGATGGGTTTCGTGGGTCACCCGCTTCTTTTGGACAGCCTCCCACTCTCACGCATACCACTCCGTCGCCCGTGATTTCCCGGAATTGCGCGTTTATTCCCCAATTCCCCTGGGTGTAGTGCAGCTGGGATTCTATTTTGACCGCGTTCTCATGCGTTTCGTGGAAGTGGCAGGCGTCAGTAGAAGGCTCACCGCCTTATTTAGCACCTCTGCCTCATAGTGCACAGGCTCTCCCTCGCACGCGTGCCATTCCGACGCCCGTGATTTGCAGGAGGTGCGCGTCTACTCCTTAACTCGCCTGGGACTATCTAGTGCACCCGGGAATCCATTTTAGCCGCGTTTTCATGTGTTTCGCGGAAGTGGCAGGCCTGAGTTCAAGGCTCAACCCCTTGTTTTGCACAGCCTCCCACTCTCACGCGTGCCACTCCGGCGCCCGTGATTTGCACTTGGTGCGCGTCTACTCCCCATTTCCCCTGAGACTGTCTAGTGTACCCGGGATTCCATTTTGACCGAGTAGTCATGCGTTTCGTGAAAGTGGCAAGCGTGAGTTCAAGGCTCAGCCCCTTCTTTTGCACAGTGTCCCACTCTCACGCATGCCACTCCTGCGCCCGTGATTTGCAGTTGGTGCGTGTCTACTCCCCAACACCCCTGGGACTATCTAGTGCACCCAGGATTCCATTTTGGCCGCGTTGTTATGCGTTTCGTTGAAGTGGCAAGCGTGAGTACAAGTCTCACCGCCTTCTTTAGCACATGTGCCTCATAGTGCACAGGCTCTCACTCGCACGCGTGCCACTCCGACGTCCGTGATTTGCAGGAGGTGCGCGCCTACTCCTCAACTCCCCTGGGACTATCTAGTGCACACGGGAATCCATTTTGCCCGCGTTGTCATGTGTTTCGTGGAAGTGGCAGGCTTGATATCAAAACTCAGCCTCTTCTTTTGCACAGCCTCCAACTCTCACGCATGCAACTCCGGCGCCCGTTATTTGCAGGAGGTGCGCGTCTACTCCCCAACTCCCCTAGGACTATCTAGTGCACCCGGGATTCCATTTTGGCCGCGTTGTCATGTGTTTCGTGGAAGTGGTAGGCGTGAGTACAGGTCTTACCCATTCCTTTCGCACAGCCTCTAAGTCTCACGCATCCCACTATGTCGCCCGTGATTTCCCGGAAATGCGCGTCTATTCCCGAGGTTGCCCTGGGTCTAGTGCACCTGGGATTTGATTTTGGCCGCGGTGTCATGCGTTTCGTTGAAGTGGCAGGCGTGAGTAGAAGGGTCACCGCCCTCTGTAGCATATGTGCCTCATAGTGCACAGCCTCTAACTCTTACGCGTGCCAATCCGGAGCTCGTTTTTTGCAAGAGGTGCGCGTCTACTCCCCAATTCCCTTGCGACTTTCTAGTGCACCCGGGAATCCATTATGTTCGCGTTGTCATGTGTTTCGTGGAAGTGGCAAGCGTGAGTTCAAGGCTCAACCCCTTCTTTTGGACAGCCTCCCACTCTCACGCGTGCCACTCCGGCCCCCGTGATTTGCACTTGGTGCGCGTCTACTCCCCATTTCCCCTGAGACTGTCTAGTGCACCCGGGATTCCATTTTGACCGAGTTGTCATGCGTTTCGTGAAAGTGGCAAGCGTTCAAGTTCAAGGCTCAGCCCCTTCTTTTGCACAGCCTCCCACTCTCACGCTAGCCACTCTGGCGCCTGTGATTTGTAGGAGGTGAGTGCCTACTCTCCAAACTCCCCTGGGACTCTCTAGTCCAGCCGGGATTCCATTTTGGCCGCGTTTTTATGCGTTTCGTGGAAGTGGCAGGCGTGAGCTCAAGGCTCACCGCTTTCTGTAGCATATGTGCCTTAGAGTGCACAGCCTTTCACTCGCACGCGTACCAATCCGGCGCCCGTTATTTCCAGGAAGTGCGCGTCTACTCCTCAACTCTCTTGGGACTATCTAGTGCACCCGGGAATCCATTTTGGCCGCGTTGTCATGTGTTTCGTGGAAGTGGGAAGCGTGAGTTCAAGGCTCACTCCCTTCTTTTGCACAGCCTATCACTCTCATGCGTGCCACTCCGGCGCCCGTTATTTGCAGTTGGTGGGCGTCTACTCCCCAACTCCCCTGGGACTATCTGGTTCACCCGGGATTCCATTTTGGCCGCGTTGTCATGCGTTTCATGGAAGGGGCAGGCGTGAGTAGAAGGCTCACCGCTTTCTGTAGCATATGTGCCTTATAGTGCACAGTCTTTCACTCGCACGCGTTCCACTCCAGCGCCCGTAATTAGCAGGAGGTGTGTGTCTACTCCCCAACTGCCCGGGGACTTTCGAGTGGATCTGGTAATCCATTTTGGCCGCGTTGTCATGTGTTTCGTGGAAGTGGGAAGGGTGAGTTCAAGGCTCACCCCATTCCTTTGCACAGCCTCCCACTCTCACGCGTGCTACTCCGGCGCCCCTGATTTGCAGTTGGTGCGCGTCTACTCCCCTACTCCCCTGGGACTATATAGTGCACCCGGGATTCCATTTTGGCCGTGTTGTGATGCGTTCCGTGGAAGTGGCAGGCGTGAGTACAAGGCTCACTCCTTCCCTCTGCACAGCTTCCCACTCTTACGCATGCAAATGCGTCGCCCTTGATTTGCAGGAGTTGCGCGTCTATTCCGGAGGTTCCCCTGAGCCTAGTGCACCTGGGATTTCACTTTAACTGCGTTGTCATGCGTTTCGTGGAAGTGGCAGGCGTGAGTACAAGGGTTACCGCCTTCTGTAGCATATGTGCCTCGTAGTGCACAGCCTCTTACTCTCGCGCGCGCCAATCCGGCGCCCGTGATTTGCAGGAGGTGCGCGTCTACTCCCAAACTCCCCTGGGACTATCTAGTGCACTTGGGAATGCATTTTGGCCGTGTTGTCATGTGTTTTGTGGAAGTGGCAGGCGTGAGTTCAAGGCTCACCCCCTCATATTGCTCAGCCTCCCACTCTCACGCGTGCCACTGCGACGCCCGTGATTTGCACGAGTTGCGCGTCTACTCCGCAACTCCCCTGGGACTATCTAGTGCACCCGGGATTCCATATTTACCTTGTTGTCATGTGTTTTGTGGAAGTGAAGGCTTGAGTACAAGGTTCACCCCCTTCTTGTGCACAGCCTTTCACTGTCACGCATGCCACTCCGGCGCCCATGATTTCCCGGAATTGCGCGTCTATTTTTCAAATTCCCCTGGGTCTAGTGCACCTGGGATTCCTTTTCAGTTGCGTTGTCATGCGTTTCGTGGAAGTGGCGGGCGTGAGTACAAGGCTTACCCCCTTCTTTTGCACAGCCTCTCACTCTCACGCATTCCACTCCGTCGCCCGTGATTTCCCGGAGCTCTGCGTCTATTCCCGAGGTTCCCTTTGGGAATAGTGCCCCTAGGACTCCATTTGGTCGCGTTGTCATCCGTTTCGTGGAAGTGGCAGGCGTAATTAGAAGGCTCACCGCCTTCTTTAGCACATGTGCCTCATAGTGCACAGCCTCTCACTCTCACGCGTGCCACTCCGGCGCCCTTGATGTGCAGGAGTTGCGCGTCTACTCCCCATCTCCCCTGGGACTATCTAGTGCACCCGAGACTCCATTTTGGCCGCCTTGTGATGTGTGTCGTGGAAATGGCGCGCATGAGTACAAGGATCATCCCCTCTTTTGCAGAGCGTCTCACTCTCACAAATGCCACTTCGTTGCCCGTGACTTCACGGAGTTGCGCGTCTATTCTCGAGGTTCCCCTGGGTCTAGTGCACCTGGGATTCGATTTTGGTTGCGTTGTGATGCGTTTTGTGGAAGTGGCAGGTGTGTGTAAAAGGCTCACCGCCTTCTTTAGCACATTTGCCTCACAGTGCACAGCCTCTTATTCTCTTGCGTACAATTCCGGCGCCTGTTATTTGCAGCAGTTGCGCGTCTACTCCCCAACTCCCCTGGGACTATCTAGTGTACCCGGAAATCCATTATGGCCGCGTTGTCATGTGTTTCGTGGAAGTGGCACGCGTGAGTTTAAGGCCAACCCCCTACTTTTGCAAAGCCTCCAACTCTCACGCGTGCCACTCCGGCGCCCGTGATTTGCAGGAGTTGCGCGTCTACTCCCCAACACCCCTGGTACTATCTAGTGCAACCGGGATTCCTTTTTGGCCATGTTGTCATGTGTTTTCTGAAAGTGGCGCGCGTGAGTACAAGGCTCACCTCCTCCTTTTGCACAGCCTCTTACTCTCTCGAATGCCACTCCGTCGCCCTTGACTTTCGGGAGTTGCGCGTCTATTCCCGAGGTTTCCCTGGGTCTAGTGCACCTGGGATTTCATTTTGAATCCGTTGTCATGCGTTTCGTGGAAGTGGCAGGCGTAAGTACAAGGCTAACTGTCTTCTTTAGCACATGTGCCTTATAGTGCACAGACTCTCACTCTCACGCGTGCCACTCCGGCGCCTGTGATTTGCAGGAGTTGCGCGTCTACTCCGAAACTCCCCTGGGACTCTCTAGTGCACCCGGGATTCCATTTTGGGCGCGTTGTCATGTGTTTTGTAGAAGTGGCAAGCGTGAGTTCAAAGCTCACAGCCGCCTTCTGTAGCATATGTGCCTCATAGTGCACAGCCTCTAACTCGCAAGCGTGCCACACCGGCGCCCGTGATTTGCAGGAGGTGCGCCTCTAGTCCCCAACTCAGCTGGGACTATCTAGTTCACCCTGGATTCCTTTTTTGCCGCGTTGTCATGTGTTTCGTGGAAAGGGGGGGGCGTGAGTTCAAGGCTCACCCCCTTCTTTTGCACACCCTCCCACTCTCACGCGTTCCACTCTGGCGCCCGTGATTGGCAGTTGATGCGCGTCTACTCCCCAACTCCCTTGGGACTATATAGTGCACCCGGGATTCCATTTTGGCCGTGTTGTGATGCGTTCCGTGGAAGTGGAAGGTGTGAGTACCAGGCTCACCCCTTCCCTTTGCACAGCCTCTCACTCTCAAGTAGGCCACTCCGTAGCCCGTGATTTCCCGGAGTTGCGCGTCTATTCCCGAGGTTTCCCTGGGTCTAGTGCTCCTGGGATTTTATTTTAGCCGCGTTGTCATGCGTTTCGTGGAAGTGGCAGGCGTGAGTACAAGGGTCACCCCTCCCTTATGCACAGCTTCTCACTCTCACGTAGGCCACTCTGTCGCCCGTGATTTCCTGGCGTTGCTCGTGTATTCCCGAGGTTCCCCTAGGTCAAGTGGAGCTGGGATTTCATTTTGGCCGCGTTGTCATGCGTTTGGTAAAAGTGGCAGGCGTCAGTACAAGGCTCTCCGGTTTCTGTAGCATATGTGCCTCATAGTGAACAGCCTCTCACTCGCACGCTTGCCACTCCGGCACCCGTGATTTGCAGGAGGTGCGCGTCTACTCCCCAACTCCCCTAGGACTATATAGTGTACCCGGGATTCCATTTTAGCCGCGTTTTCATTCGTTTCGTGGAAATGGCAGGCGTTAGTACAAGGTTCATCCCTTCCCTTTGCACAACCTCTCAGTCTCACGCATGACACTCCGTCGTCCGTGATTTCCCAGAGTTGCGCGTCTATTCCCGAGGCTACCCTGGGTCTAATGCACCGGGGATTTCATTTTAACCGCATTGTCTTGCGTTTCGTTGAAGTGGCATGCGTGAGTACAAGGCTCACCGCCTTCTGTAGCATATGTTCCTCATAGGGCAAGGCCTCTCACTCGCACGCGTGCCAATCCGGCGCCGTGATCTGCAGGAGGTGCGCGTCTACTTCCCAACTCCCCTTGGACTATCTAGTGCACCCGGGAATCCATACGGGCCGCGTTGTCATGTGTTTTGTGGAAGAGGCAGGCGTGACTTCAAGTCTCACCCCCTTGTTTTGCACAGCCTCGCACTCTCACGCGCGCCACTCTGGCGCCCGTGATTTGCAGGAGGTGCGCGTCTACTCCCTATCTCCCCTGGGACTATCTAGCGCAACCGGGATTCCATTTTGGCCGCGTTGTCATGCGTTTCGTTGAAGTGGCAGGCGTGAGTACAAGGCTCACCCCGTCCCTTTGCACAGCCTCTCACTTTCACGCATGCCACTCAGTCGCCCGTGATTTTCCGGAGTTGGGCGTTTATTCTCGAGGTTGCCCTGGGTCAAGTGCACCTGGGATTTCATTTTTGGCTCGTTGTCATGCGTTTCGTGGAAGTGGCAGGCGTGAGTACAAGTCTCACCTCCTTCTGTAGCATATGTCCCTCATAGTGCACAGCCTCTCACTCGCACGCGTGCCACTCCGGCACCCGTAGTTTGCAGTTGGTGCGCGTCTACTCCCCAACTCCCCTAGGACTATCTAATTGACCCTGGATTCCATTTTGGCCGCGTTGTCATGCGTTTCGTGGAAGTGGCAGGCTAGAGTACAAGGCTCACGCCTTCCCTTTGCACAGCCTCCCACTCTAACGCATGGCAGTCCGTCGCCCCTTTTTTTTCGGAGTTGCGCGTGTATTCCCGAGGTTCCCCTGGATCTAGTGCACCTGCGATTTTATTTTGGTGGCGTTGTCATGCGTTTCGTGGAAGTGGCAGGCGTGAGTACAAGGCTCAACCCCTTCTGTAGCACATGTGCCTCATTGTGCACAGACTGTCAATCGTACGCGTGGCAATCCGGCGCCCGTGATTTGCAGGAGGTGTGCGTCTACTCCCTAACTCCCCTGGGACTATCTAGTGCACCCGGGAATCCATTGTGGCCGCGTGGTCATGTGTTTCCTGGAAGTGGCAAGCGTGAGTTCGAGGCTCACCCCTTTTTTTTGCACAGCCTCCCACTCTCACGCGTGCCACTCCAACGCCCGTGATTTGCAGGAGGTACGCGTCTACTCCCCATCTCCCCTGGGACTATCTAGTGCACGCGAGATTCCATTTTGGCGGCGTTGTCATGCGTTGTGGAAGTGGCAGGCGTGATTACAAGGCGAATATTTAGTGCACCCGGGAATCCATTCTAAGCGCGTTGTCACGTGTTTCGTGGAAGTGGCAAGCGTGAGTTCAAGGCTCACCCACCTCTTTTGCTCAGTCTCCCACTCTCACGCTTGCCACTCTGGAGGCCGTCATTTGCAGGCGGTTCGCGACTACTCCCCAACTCCCCAGGGACTATCTAGTTCACCCGAGAATCCATTTTGGCCCCGTTGTCATGCGTTTCGTGGAAGTGGCAGGCGTGAGTACAAGGCTCCTCCTTCCCTTTAAAATGCCTCTGACTCTTACGCATGCCACTCCATCGCCCTTGATTTCCCGGAGTTGTGGGTCTATTCCCGAGTTTCCCCTGGGTTTAGTCCACCTTGGATTTCATTTTGGTCGCGTTGTCATGCATTTCGTGGAAGTGGCAGGCGTGAGTACAAGGCTCACCGCCTTCAGTAGCATATGTGCCTCATAGTGCACAGATTCTCACTCGCACGCGTGCGAATCCGACGCCCGTGATTTGCAGGAGGTGCGTGCCTACTCCATAACTACCCTGGGACTATCTGGTGCACCCGAGAATCCATTTTGGCCGCGTTGTCATGTGTCTCGTGGAAGTCGGAGGTCTGAGTTCAAGGCTCAGCCTCTTCTTTTGCACAGTCTCCCACTCTCAGGCATGCCACTCCGGCGTCCGTTATTTGCAGGAGGTGGGCGTCTACTCCCCAACTCCCCTGGCACAATGTAGTGTACCCGGGATTCCATTTTGGCCGCGTTGTCATGCGTTTCGTGGAAGTGGCAGTCGTGAGTACAAAGCTCACCCCTTCCCTTTGCATTGCCTCTCACACTAACGCATGCCAATCCGTCGCTCGTGATTTCCCGGTGTTGCGCGTCTATTCCCGAGGTTGCCTTTGGTCTAGTGCACCTGGGATTTCATTTTGGCCACGTTTTCATGCGTTTCGTGGGAGTGGCATGCGTGAGTACAAGGCTCACTCCATTCTTTCGCACATGTGCCTCACTGTCACGCATGCCACTCCGGCACCCGTGACTTCACGGTGTTGCGCGTCTATTCCTGGCAACTCCCTTGGATCTAGTGCACCTGGGATTCCATTTTGGCCGCGTTGTCATGCGTTTCGTGGAAGTGGCATGCGTGAGTACAAGGCTCAACCCCTTTTTTCGCACATGTGCCTAACTCTCACGCATGGCACTCCAGCGCCAGTCATTTCCCGAAGTTGCGCGTGTATTCCCGCAACTCCCCTAGTTCTAGTGCACCTGGGATTCTATTGTGGCCGCTTTGTTATGCGTTTCTTGGAATTGGCAGGCGTAACTACAAGGCTTACCCCCTTGTGTAGCACATGTGCCTCATAGCGCAGAGCTTCTTACTCTCACGCATGCTACTCCGGCGCCCGTGATTTCCAGGAAATGTGCGTCTACTCCCCAGCTCCCCTAGGTCGATCTGGTAAACCCGCGATTCCATTTAGGCTGCGTTTTCACGTGTTTCGTGGAAGTGGCACGCGTGAGTACAAGGCTCACCCCCTTCTTTTGCATATCCTCTTACTCCCAAGCATGTTACTCCGTCGCCCCTAAATTCCCGGAGTTTCGCGTCCATTCTCCAATTCCCCTGGGTCTAGTGCACCTTGGATTCCATTTTGGCCGCGTTGTTACGCGTTTCGTGGAAGTGGCATGCGTAAGTACAAGGCTCACCCCCTTCTTTAGCATATGTGCCTTATAGTGCACAGCCTCTCACTCTCACGCATGCTACTCCGGCGCCCTTGATTTTCAGGAAATGCGCGTCTACTCCCCAACTTCCCTGGGTCCATCTAGTGCACCCGAGATTCCTTTTTGGCCGCGTTGTCATGTGTTTCGTGCAAGTGGCACGCGTGAGTACAAGTCTCACGCCCTTCTTTTGCACAGCCTTTCACTCTCACGCACGCCACTCCGTCGCTTGATATTTCCCGGAGTTACGCGTCTTTTCCCCAACTCCCCTGGGTCTAGTGCACCTGGGATTCCATTTTGGCCGCGTCGTCATGCGTTTCGTGGATGTGGCAGGCGTAAGTACAAGGCTCACGGCCTTCTTTAGGACATGTGCCTTATAGTGCAGAGCCCCTCACTCTCACGCATGCCACTCTGGCGCCCGTGATTTCCAGGAGTTGCACGTGTACTCCGCAACTCCTCTGGGTCTATCTAGTGCACCCAGGATTCCATTTTGGCCGCGTTGTCATGTGTTTCGTGGAAGTGGCACCCGTGAGTAGAAGGCCCACCCCCTTCTTTTGCACAGCCTCTCTTACTCTCACGCATACCTCTCCGTTGCCCGTGATTTCCCGGAGTTGCGCGTGTATTCCGCAATTTCCCGGGATCTAGTGCACCTGGGATTCCATTTTGGCCGCGGTGTCATGCGTTTCGTGGAGGTGGCACGCGTGAGTACAAGGCTCATCCCCTTCTTTAGCACATATGCCTCATAGTGCACAGCCTCTCACTCTCACGCTTGCCACTCCGGCGCCCGTGATCTCCAGGAGTTGCGCGTCTATTCCCCAACTCTCCTGGGTCTATCTAGTGCACCTGAGATTCCATTTTGGCCGCAGCGTCATGCGTTTCGTGGAAGTAGCACGCGTGAGTACAAGGCTCACCCCCTTCTTTAGCACATATGCCTTATAGTGCACAGCCTCTCACTCTTACGCTTGGAAGTCCGGCGCCCGTGATCTCCAGGAGTTGGACGTCTATTCCCCAGCTCCCCTGGATCAATCTAGTGAAGCTGGGAGTCCATTTTGGCCTCGTTGTCATATGTTTCGTGGAAGTTGCACGCGTGAGTACAAGGCTCACCCCCCCTTTCTATTGCACAGTCTCTCTTACTCTCACGCATGCCACTCCGTCGCCCATGATTTCCCGGAGTTGCGCGTCTATTCCGCAATTCCCCTGGGTCTAGTGCACCTGGGATTCCTGTTTGGCCGCGTTGTCATGCGTTTCGTAGAAGTGGCAGGCGTGGGTACAAGGGTCACCCCCTTCTTTAGCACATGTGCCTCCTTTTGCACAACCTCTCACTATCACGTTTGCCACTTCGGCGCCCGCGATTCACAGGAGTTGTGCGTCTTTTTCCCAACCCCCCTGGGGCTATCTACTGCACCTGGGATTCCCTTTTGGCCGCGTTGTCATGCGTTTCGTGGAAGTGGCACGCGTGAGTACAAGGCTCACCCCTTTCTTTTGCACAGCCTCTCTTACTCTCACGGATGCCCCTCCGTCGCCCGTGATTTGTCGGAGTTGCGCGTCCATTCCACATTTTACCTTGGTCTAGTGCACCTAAGATTCCAGTATGGCCGCGTTCTCATGCGCTTCGGGGAAGTAGCAGGCGTGGGTAAAAGGCTCACCCCCTTCTTTAGCACATGTGCCTCCTTTTGCACAGCTTCTCACTCTCAAGCTGAACACTCCGGCGCCCGCGATTTACAAAAGTTGCGCGTCTTTTTCCCAACTCCCCTGGGTCTATCTAGTGCACCTGGGATTTCATTTTGTCCGCGTTGTCATGCGTTTCTTGGAAGTGGCAGGCGTGAGTACAAGTCTCACCCCTTTCTATTGCACACCCCTTTCTTTTTCTCTCTTTCTCTCACGCATGCCACTGTGGCGCCCGTGATTTCCTGGAGTTGCGCGTCTCTTGCCCAATTCCCCTGGGTCTAGTAAACCTGGGATTCCATTTTGGCCGCGTTTTCATGCGTTTAGTGGAGGTGGCAGGCGTGAGTACAAGCATCACCTCCTTTTTTTGCACAGCCTCTTACTCTTACCCTCGCCACTCAAGCGCCCGTGATTTCCAGGAGTTGCGCGTCTATTCCCCAACTCTCCTGGGTCTATCTAGTGCACCTGGGATTCCATTTTAGCCGCGGTGTCAGGCGTTTCGTGGAAGTGGCACCCGTAAGTACAAGGCTCATCCCCTTTTTTAGCACATATGCCTCATAGTGCACAGCCTCTCACTCTTACGCTTGCCACTCCGGCGCCCGTGATCTCCAGGAGTTGCACGTCTATTCCGCAACTCCCCTGGGTCAATCTAGTGCAGCTAGGATTCCAATTTGGCCGCGTTGTCATGTGTTTCGTGGAAGTGGGACGCTTGAGTACAAGGCTCACCCCCTTCTTTTGCACAGCCTCTCTTACTCTCACGCATGCCACTCCGTCGCCCGTTATTTCCCGTAGTTACGCGTCTATTCCGCAACTCCCCAGCGTTTAGGATTCCAGTTTGGCCGCGTTGTCATGCGTTTCGTGAAAGTGGCAGGCGTGGGTACAAGGCTCATCCCCTTCTTTAGCACATGTGACTCCTTTTGCACAACCTCTCACTCTCACGCTTGCCACTCTGGCGCCCGCGATTTACAGGAGTTGTGCGTCTTCTTTCCAACCCCCCTGGGTCTATCTAGTGCACCTGGGATTCCATTTTGTGCGCGTTGTCATGCGTGTCGTGGAAGTAACACGCGTGAGTACAAGTCTCTCCCCTTTCTTTTGCACAGCCTGTCTTACTCTCACGGATGGCACTCCGTCGCCCGTTATTTCCTGGAGTTGCGCGTCTATTCCACAATTCCCCTTGGTCTAGTGCACCTTGGATTCCAGTTTGGCCGTGTTGTCATGCGTTTCGTGGAAGTGACAGGCGTCATTACAAGGCTCACCCCCTCTTTTTGCACAGCCTCTCTCTCTAACGCATGGCACTTCGGCGCGGGTGATTTCCAGAAGTTGCACGTCTACTGCATAACTCCCCTGGGTCCATCTAGTGCACCCGGGACTCCATTTTGGCCACGTTGTCATGCGTTTCGTGGAAGTGGCAGGCGTGATTACAAGGTTCACCCCCTTCTTTTATACAGCCTCTCACTCTCACGCATCCTTCTCCGGCGCCCGTGATTTCCAGGAAATGCGCGACTATTCGCTAACTCCTCTGGGTCTATCTACTGCACCCGGGATTCTATTTTGGCCGCGTTGTCATGCGTTTCGTGGTAGTGGCAGGCGTGAGTACAAGTCTCACAGCATTCTTTAGCACATGTGCCTTATAGTGCACAGCCTCTCACTCTCACGCGTGCCACTCGGGCGCCCGTGATTTCTCCGAGTTGTGCGTCTACTCCCCAACTCCCCTGTGTCTATCTAGTGCACCCGCGATTCCATGTTGGCAGCATTGTCATGCGTTTCGTGGAGGTGGCAGGCGTGAGTACAAGACTCACCCCCTTCTTTTGCAGAGCTTCCCACTCTCACGCATGCCCCTCCGGCGCCCGTGATTTCCCGGAGTTGTGCGTGTATTTTTCCAATTCCCTTGGGTCTACTGCACCTGGGATTACAGTTTGGTCGCGTTCTCATGCGTTTCGTGGAAGTGGCAAGCGTTATTACAAGGCTCACCCCCTTCTTTTGCGTAGCCTCTCTCTCTCACGCATGCCACTCCGGCTCGTGTGATTTCCAGCAGTTGCGCGTCTACTCCCCATCTCCCCATGGTCCATGTAGTGCACCCGGGATTCTGTTTTGGCTGTGTTGTCATGCGTTTCGTGAAAGTGGCAGGCGCGAGTACAAGGCTTACCGCCTTGTTTAGCCCATGTGCCTCATAGAGCACAGCCTCTGACTCTCACACGTGCCACTCGGGCGCCTGTGAGTTCTAGCAGTTGCGCATCTACTCCCCAACTCCCCTGCGTCCATCTAGTACACATGGGATTCTATTTTGGCCTCGTTGTTATGCGTTTCATGGAAGTGGCAGGCGTGAGTACAAGTCTTACCCCCTTCTTTTGCACAGCCTCTTACTCTCACGGAAGCAACTCCGGCGCCCGTGATTTCCCGGACTTGCGCGTCTATTTTTCCAATTCCCGTGGGTCTAGTTCACCTGGGATTCCATTTTGGCCGCGTTGTGATGCGTTTTGTGGAAGTGGCAAGTGTGAGTACAGGACTCACCCCCTTCTTTTGCAGAGCCTCCCACTCTCACGCATGCCCCTCCGGCGCCCGTGATTTCCCGGAGTGGCGCGTCTATTTCTCCAATTCCCCTGGGTCTACTGCACCTGGGATTACAGTTTGGCCGCGTTCTCATGCGTCTCGTGGAAGTGGCATGCGTTATTACAAGGCTCACCCCCTTCTTTTGCATAGCCTCTCTCTCTCACGCATGCTACTCCGGCTCGTGTGATTTCCAGCAGTTGCACGTCTACTCCCCAGCTCCCCATGGTCCATGTAGTGCACCCGAGATTCTATTTTGGCCGTGTTGTCATGCGTTTCGTGAAAATGGCAGGCGCGAGTACAAGGCTTACCGCCTTGTTTAGCACATGTGCATCATAGAGCACAGCCTCTGACTCTCACGCGTGCCACTCGGGCGCCTGCGATTTGTAGCAGTTGCGCGTCTACTCCCCAACTCCCCTGCGTCCATCTAGTACACACGGGATTCCATTTTGGCCGCGTTATCATGCGTTTCGTAGAAGTGGGAGGTGTGAGTACAAGTCTTACCCCCTTCTTTTGCATAGCCTCTTACTCTCACGCATGCAACTGCGGCATCCGTGATTTCCCGGAGTTGCGCGTCTATTTTTGCAATTCCCGTGGGTCTATTGCACCTGGGATTCCATTCTGGCCGCGTTGTCATGCGTTTTGTGGAAGTGGCAAGCGTGAGTACAAGGCTTACCGCCTTTTTTAGCACATGTGCCTTACAGTGCACAGCCTCTCACTTTCACGCGTGCCACTCGGGCGCACGTGATTTCCAGCAGTTGCGCTTCTACACCCCAACTCCCCTGGGTCCATCTAGTGCACCCGGAATTCCAGTTTGGCCGCGTTGTCATGCGTTTCGTGGAAGTGGCAGACGTAAGTACAAGGGTCACCCCCTTCTTTTGTATAGACTCTCACTGTCACGGATGCCACTCCGGTGCCCTTGATTTCCCAGAGTTGCGCGTCTATTTTATTAATTGGCCTTGGTCTAGTGCACCTAAGATTCCATTGTGGCCGCGTTGTCATGCGCTTCGTGGAAGTGGTAAGCGTCATCAGATGGCTCACCCCCACCTTTTGCACAGCCTCTTTCTCTCACGTATGCCACTCCGACGCCCGTGATTTCCAGGAGTTGCGCGTCTATTCCCCAACTTTCCTGGGTCTTTCTTCTGCACCCCGGGATTCCATTTTGGCCACGTTGTCATGCGTTTCGTGGAAGTGGCAGGCGTAAGTACAAGTCTCACCGCCTTCCTTAGCACATGTGCCTCATAGTGCACAGCCTCTCACTCTCACGGGTGCCACCTGGGCGCCCGTGATTTTGATCAGTTGCACGTCTACAGCCTAACTCCTCTGGGTCCATGTAGTGCACCCAGGATTCCATTTTGGCCGCGTTGTCATGCGTTTCGTGGTAGTGGCAGGCGTGAGTACCAGCTCATCGCCTTCTTAAGCACATGTGCCTCATAGTGCACAGCCTCCCACTCTCACGCGTGCAACTCGGGCGCCCGTGATTTCCAGGAGTTGCGCGTCTACTACCCAACTTTCCTGGGACCATCTAGTGCACCCGCGATTCCATTTTGGCCGCGTTGTCATGGGTCTCGTGGAAGCGGCAGGCGTGATTACAATGCTCATCCCCTTCTTTTGCATAGCCTCTCTTTGTCTCGCATGCAACTCCGGAAACCGTGATTTCCCTGAGTTGCGCGGCTATTTTCCCAATTTCCCTGGGTCTAGTACACCTGGGATTCCATTTTGGCCGCGTTTTCAGTCGTTTCCTGAAAGTGGAAAGCGTCAGTACAAGTCTCACCCCTTCCATTTGCACAGCCTCTCTCTCTCACGCATGCCACTCCGGGGCCCGTTATTTCTAGCAGTTGTGCGTCTACAGCCCAACTAACCTGGGTGCATCTAGTGCACCCGGTATTCCATTTTGGCCGCGTTGTCAAGCGTTTCGTGAAAGTGGCAGGCGTAAGTACAAGGATCACCGCCTTCTTTAGCACATGTGCCTCATGTTGCACAGCCTCTCACTCTCATCCATGCCACTCGGGCGCCTCTGATTTCCAGCAGTTCCGCGTCTAGTCCCCAACTGCCCTAGGTGCAACTAGTGGAACCGGGACTCCATTTTAATCGCGTTGTCATGCGTTTCGTGGAAGAGGCAGGCGTAAGTACAAGGCTCACCGCCTTCTTTAGCACATGTGCCTCATAGTGCACAGCCTCTCACTCTCACGCGTGCCGATCGGGCGCCCGTGATTTTCAGCAGTTGCGCGTCTACAGCCCAACTCCCCTGGGTCTATCTAGTGCACCCGGGATTCCATTTTGGCCGCGTAGTCATGCTTTTCGTGGAAGTGGGAGGCGTGAGTACAAGGGTCACCCCCTTCTTTTGCACAGCCTCTCACTCTCACGCATGCCACTCCGGCACCCGTAATTTCCCAGAGTTGCACGTCTATTCCCGAGGTTCCCATATGTCTAGTGCACCCGGGATTCCATTTTGGCCGCGTTGTCATGCGTTTCGTGGAAGTGGCAGGCGTGAGTACAAGGCTCACCCCTTCCTTTTGCACAGCCTCTTACTCTCACCCATGCCACTCCGTCGCCCGTAATTTCCCAGAGTTGCACGTCTATTCCCGAGGTTCCCCTGTGTCTAGTGAGCCCGGGATTCCATTTTGGGCGCGTTGTTATGCGTTTCGTGGAAGTGGCAGGCGTGAATACCAGGCTCACCGCCTTGGTTGACAGCCTCCCACTCTCATGCGTGCAACTTGGGCGCCCGTGATCTCCAGGAGTTGCGCGTCTACAGCCCAGCTCGCCTGGGTCCATCTAGTGCACCGGCGATTCCATTTTGGCCGCGTAGTCATGCGTTTTGTGGAAGTGGCAGGCGTAAGTACAAGGGTCACCTCCTCCTTTTGCACAGCCTCTCTCTCTTACGCTTGCCACTCCGGCGCCCGTGATTTCCAGCAGTTGCGTGTCTACTGCTTAACTCCCCTGTTTCCATCTAGTGCACCCGAGATTCCATTTTGGCCCCGTTGTCATGCGTTTCGTGGAAGTGGCAGGCGTGAGTAGAAGGCTCACCGCCTTCTTTAGCACATGTGCCTCATAGTGCACAGCCTCTCACTCCCACGCGTGCGACTCGGGCGCCGTGATTTTCAGCAGTTGCGCGTCTACTCCCCAACTTCCCGGGGTCCATCTAGTGCACCCGGGATTCCATTTTGGCCGCGTTGTCATGCGTTTCGTGGAAGTGGCAGGCGTCAGTACAAGGCTCACCGCCTTTTTTAGTACATGTGCCTCATAGTGCAGAGTCTCTCACTCTCACGCGTACCTTTTTCGGCGCCCGTGATTTGCATCAGCTGCGCGTCTACAGCCCAACTTCTCTGAGTCCATCTAGAGCACCTGGGAATCCATTTTGGCCGCGTTGTCATGTGTTTTGTGGAAGTGGCAGGCGTGAGTTCAAGGCTCACCCCCTTTTTTGGCACAGCCTCCCATTGTCACTGCTGCCACTCCGGCGCCCGTGATTTGCAGGAGTGGCGCGTCTACTCCTCAGCTCCCTTGGGACTATCTAGTGCACCCTGACTTCCATTTTAACCGCGTTGTCATGTGTTTCGTGGAAGTGGCAGGCGTCAGTACAAGGCTCACCCCCTCCTTTTGCAAAGCCTCTAACTCTCACGCATGCCACTCCGTCGCCCGTGATTTACCGAGTTGCTTGTCTATTCCCGAGGTTCCCATAGGTCTAGTGCACGTGGGATTCCATTTTGGTGGTGTTGTCATGCGTTTCGTGGAAGTGGCAGGCGTAAGTACAAGGCTCACCGTATTGTTTAGCACATGTGCCTTTCAGTGCACAGCGTCTCACTTTCACGCGTGCCACTCCAGCGCCCGTGATTTGTAGGAGTTGCGCGTGTACTCGACAACTCCCCTGGGACTATCTAGTGCATCCCGGAATCCATTTTGGCCGCATTGCCATGTGTTTTGTGGAAGTGGAAGGCGTGAGGACAAGGCTCATCCCCTCCTTTTGCACAGCCTCTCACTCTCACGCATGCCACTCCGTCGCACGCCATTTCCCGGAGTTGCGCGTCTATTCCCGAGGATCCCATGGGTCTAGTTCATCTGGGATTCCCTTTTGGTGGCGTTGTCATGCGTTTCGTGGAATTGGCAGTTGTGAGTACAAGGTTCACCGCCTTCTTTAGGATATGTGCCTCATAGTGCACAGCCTCTCACTCTCACGCGTGCCACTCCAGCGCCCGTGATTTGCAGGAGGTGGGCGTCTACTCCCCAACTACCCTGGGACTATCTAGTGCATTATGGATTCCATGTTGGCCGCGTTGCCATGTTTTTCGTGGAAGTGGCGCGCGTGAGTACAGGACTCACCCCCTCCTTTAGCACAGCCTCTTACTCTCACGCATGCCACTCCGTCGCCCTTGATTTCCCGGAGTTGCGCATTTATTTCCGAGATTCCTCTGCGTCTAATACACCTGGGATTCCATTTTGGTACCGTTGTCATGCGATTCGTGGAAGTGGCAGGCGTTAGTTCAAGGCTCACCGCCTTCTGTAGCACATGTGCCTTATAGTGCACAGCCTCTCACTCGCACGGGTGCCACTCCGGCGCCCGTGATTTCACAGAGTTGCTCGTCTATTCCCGAGGTTCCCCTGTGTCTAGAACACCTGGGATTGCATTTTGGTCGCGTTCTCATGCAGTTCGTGGAAGTGGCAGGCGTGAGTACAGGGCTCACTGCCTTCTTCAACACATGTGCCTCATAGTCCACATCCTCTCACTCTCACGCGTGGAGCTTCGGCCCCCGTGTTTTGCAGGAGGTGCGCACTTACTCCTCACTTCACCTTGGACTATCTAGTGCACCCGGGAATTCATTTTGGCCGCGTTGTCATGTCTTTCGTGGAGGTGGCAGGCGTGAGTTCCAGGCTCACCCCCTTCTTTTGCACAGCCTTCCACTCTCACGCGTGCCACTCTGGCGCCCGTTATTTCGCACACGTGCCACTCCGACGCCCGTGATTTGCAAGAGGTGCGTGCCTATTCCGCATCTCCCCTGGATACTATCTAGTGTACCCGGGAATCCATTATGGGCGCGTTGTCAAGTGTTTCGTGGAAGTGGGAGGCTTGAGTTTAAGGTTCACCCCCTTCATTTGCACAGCCTCCCACTCTCACGCGTGGCACTCCGGCGCCCGTGATTTGCAGGAGGTTGGCGTCTACTCCCCAACTCCCCTGGGACTATCTAGTACACCCGGGAATCCATTTTGGCCGCGTTGTCATGTGTTTCGTGGAAGTGGCAGGCGTGAGTTCAATGCTCACCCCCTTATTTTGCACAGCCTCCTACTCTCACGCGTGCCAGTCCGGCGCCCGTGATTTGCAGAAGGCGCGGGTCTACTCCCCAACTCCCCTGGCACTATCTAGTGCACCCGGAAATCCATTTTGGCCGGGTTGTCATCATTTTCGTGGAATTGAAAGGCGTGAGTAGAAGGCTCACCCCTTCCTTTAGCACAGCCTCTATCTGTTACGCATGCCACTCCGTTGCTCGTGTTTTCCCGGAGTTGCGCGTCTATCTCCGAGGTTCCGCTGGGTTAAGTGCAGCTGCGATTTTATTTTGGTTGCGTTGTGATGCGTTTCGTGGAAGTGGCAGGCGTAAGTACAAGGCTCACCGCCTTCTGTAGCACATGTGCCTCATAGTGCACATTCTCTCTCTCGCACGCGTAGCACTCCGGCGCCCCTAATTTGCAGAAGGTGCGCGCTTAATCTCCAACTCCCCTGGGACTATCTAGGGGAACCGGGAATCCATTTTGGCCGCCTTGTCATGTGTATCGTGGAAGTGGCAGGCGTGAGTACAAGGCTCATGCCTTCCTTTTGTAAAGCCTCTCACTCTCACGCATACCACTCGGTCGCCCGTGATTTCACGGAGTTGCGCGTCTATTCCCGAGGTTCCCCTTGGTCTAATGCACCTGAGATTCTATTTGGGTCGCGTTATTATGCGTTTCGTGGAAGTGGCAGGCGTGAGAACAAGGGTCACCGTCTTCTTTATCAGATGTGCCTCATAGTGCACAGACTCTCACTCTCACCCGCGCAACTTCCGCGCCCGTTATTTGCTGGAGCTGCGCGCCTACTTTTGCAACTCTTCTGGGACTATGTAGTGCACTCGGGATTTATTTTGGCCGCGCTGTCATGTGTTTCGTGGAAGTGGCAAGCGTGAGTTGAAGGCTAACCCATTTTTTTTGCACAGCCTCCCACTCTCACGCGTGCCACTCTGGCGCCCGTAATTTGCAGGAGGTGCGAGTCTACTCCCCAACTCCCCTGGGACTATCTAGTGCAACCGGAATTCTATTTTGGCCGCGTTGTCATGCGTTTCGTGGAAGTGGCAGGCGTAAGTACAAGGCTCACCTCTTCCCTTTGCACAGCATCTCACTCACACGCATGCCACTCCGTCGCCCGAGATTTCCTGCAGTTGCGCGTCTATTCCCTAGGTTCCTCTGGGTCTAGTGCACCTGGGATTTCATTTTGGCTGCGTTGTCATGCGTTTCGTGGAAGTGGCAGGCGTGAGTACAAGGCTAACTGCCTCCTGTAGCATATGTAACTTATAGTGCACAGCCTCTCACTCGCACGCGTGCCAGTCCGGCGCCCTTGAGCACCAGCATTTGCGCGTCTACTCCCCATCTCCCCTGAGTCTATCTAGTGCACGCGGGACTCCATTTTGGTCGCGTTGCGATGGAGTTCGTGGAAGTGGCACGCGTGAGCACAAGGGTCACCCGCTTCCTTTGGACAGCCTCTCACTCTCACGCATACCACTCCGTCGCCCGTGATTTCCCGGAATTGCACGTTTATTCCTCAATTCCCCTGGGTGTAGTGCAGCTGAGATTCTATTTTGACCGCGTTCTCATGCGTTTCGTGGAAGTGGTAGGCGTCAGTAGAAGGCTCACCGCCTTATTTAGCACATGTGCCTCATAGTGCACAGGCTCTCCCTCGCATGCAAGGCATTCCGACGCCCGTGTTTTGCAGGAGGTGCGCGCCTACTCGTTAACTCGCCTGGGACTATCTAGTGCACCCAGGATTCCATTTTGGCCGCGTTGTCATGCGTTTCGTTGAAGTGGCAGGCGTGAGTACAAGGCTCACCGCCTTCTTTAGCACATGTGCCTCATAGTGCACAGGCTCTCACTCGCACGCGTGCCACTCCGACGCCCGTGATTTGCAGGAGGTGCGCGCCTACTCATCAACTCCCCTGGGACTATCTAGTGCACACGGGAATCCATTTTGGCCGCGTTGTCATGTGTTTCGTGGAAGTGGCCGGCTTGATATCAAGGCTCAGCCTCTTCTTTTGCACAGCCTCCCACTCTCACGTATGCAACTCTGGCGCCCGTGATTTTTAGGAGGTGAGCGTCTACTCTCCAACTCCCCTCGGACTCTCTAGTGCACCCGGGATTCCATTTTGGCCGCGTTTTTATGCGTTTCGTGGAAGTGGGAAGCGTGAGTTCAAGGCTCACCGCTTTCTGTAGCAAAGCTTATCACTCTCAAGCGTGCCACACCGACGCCCGTTATTTGCAGTTGGTGCGCGTCTACTCCCTAACTCGCCTGGGACTATCTGGTTCACCCGGGATTCTATTTTGGCCACGTTGTCATGCGTTTCATGGAAGTGGCAGGCGTGAGTAGAAGGCTTACCGCTTTCTGTAGCATATGTGCCTTATAGTGCACAGCCTTTCACTCGCACGCGTGCCACTCCGGCGCCCGTAATTTGCAGGAGGTGTGTGTCTACTCCCCAACTGCCCGGGGACTATCTAGTGCACCTGGTAATCCATTTTGGCCGCGTTGTCATGTGTTTCGTGGAAGTGGGAAGCGTGAGTTCAAGGCTCACCCCCTTCTTGTGCACAGCCTTTCACTGTCACGCATGCCACTCCGGCGCCCATGATTTCCCGGAATTGCGCGTCTATTTTTCAAATTCCTCTGGGTCTAGTGCACCTGGGATTCCTTTTCAGTTGCGTTGTCATGCGTTTCGTGGAAGTGGCGGGCGTGAGTAAAAGGCTCACCCCCTTCTTTTGCACAGCCTCTCACTCTCACGCATTCCACTTCGTCGCCCGTGATTTCCCGGAGTTCTGCGTCTATTCCCGAGGTTCCCTTTGGGTCTAGTGCCCCTAGGACTCCATTTTGGTCGCTTTGTCATCCGTTTCGTGGAAGTGGCAGGCGTAATTAGAAGGCTCAACGCCTTCTTTAGCACATGTGCCTCATAGTGCACAGCCTCTCACTCTCACGCGTGCCACTCCGGCGCCCCTTATGTGCAGGAGTTGCGCGTCTACTCCCCAACTCCCCTGGGACTATCTAGTGCACCCGAGACTCCATTTTTACCGCCTTGTGATGTGTGTCGTGGAAATGGCGCGCATGAGTACAAGGATCATCCCCTCTTTTGCACAGCCTCTCACTCTCACAAATGCCACTTCGTTGCCCGTGACTTCACGGAGTTGCGCGTCTATTCTCGAGATTCCCCTGCGTCTAGTGCACCTGGGATTCGATTTTGGTCGCGTTGTCATGCGTTTTGTGGAAGTGGCAGGTGTGTGTAAAAGGCTCACCGCCTTCTTTAGCACATTTGCCTTACAGTGGCTAGCCTACGTATGATGGACGATCCTCGCAGTAGATAGCGCTATTTGAGCAATAGCGAAATTCAGACCTGAAAAAAATCAGGCCTGTACGGGACTCGAACCACTGACCTCTGCGATACTAGTGCAGCGCTCTAACCAATTGAGCTAACAAGCCAACTGAGAGCAGGCCTGAATCAACTTAACGGCCTGCTCTCAGTTGGCTTGTTAGCTCAATTGGTTAGAGCGCTGCACTAGTATCGCAGAGGTCAGTGGTTCGAGTCCCGTACAGGCCTAATTTTTTTCAGGTCTGAATTTCGCTATTGCTCAAATAGCGCTATCTACTGCGAGGATCGTCCATCATACGTATCAAATACCGCAGTTCAAAATATATGATTTTCATATATTTATTCTATCTCATTTATCACTTTCACGGGTTCATTACGAATCAACTTAACGGCCTGCTCTCAGTTGGCTTGTTAGCTCAATTGGTTAGAGCGCTGCACTAGTATCGCAGAGGTCAGTGGTTCGAGTCCCGTACAGGCCTGATTTTTTTCAGGTCTGAATTTCGCTATTGCTCAAAAAGCGCTATCTACTGCGAGGATCGTCCATCATACGTATCAAATACCGCAGTTCAAAATATATGATTTTCATATATTTATTCTATCTCAGTGGCTAGCGTCTTACTCTCTTGCATGTCACTCCGGCGCCTGTGATTTGCAGCAGTTGCGCGTCTACTCCCCAACTCCCCTGGGACTATCTAGTGTACCCGGGAATCCATTATGGCCGCGTTGTCATGTGTTTCGTGGAAGTGGCACGCGTGAGTTTAAGGCCAACCCCCTACTTTTGCAAAGCCTCCAACTCTCACGCGTGCCACTCCGCGCCCGTGATTTGTAGGAGTTGCGCGTCTACTCCCCAACTCCACTGGGACTATCTAGTGCAACCGGGATTCCATTTTGGCCATGTTTTCATGTGTTTTCTGAAAGTGGCGCGCGTGAGTACAAGGCTCGCTTCCTCCTTTTGCACAGCGTCTCACTCTCTCGAATGCCACTCCGTCGCCCTTGACTTTCGGGAGTTGCGCGTCTATTCCCGAGATTTCCCTGGGTCTAGGGCACCTGGGATTCCATTTTGGTTCCGTTGTCATGCGTTTCGTGGAAGTGGCAGGCGTGAGTACAAGGCTAACCGTCTTCTTTAGCACATGTGCCTTATAGTGCACAGACTCTCACTCTCACGCGTGCCACTCCGGCTCCTGTTATTTGCAGGAGTTGCGCGTTTACTCCGAAACTCCCCTGGGACTATCTAGTGCACCCGGGATTCCATTTTGGCCGCGTTGTCATGTGTTTTGTAGAAGTGGCAAGCGTGAGTTCAAGGCTCACCGCCTTCTGTAGCATATGTGCCTCATAGTGCACAGCGTCTAGCTCGCAAGCGTGGCACTCCGGCGCTTGTGATTTGCAGGAGGTGCGCCTCTAGTCCCCAACTCAGCTGGGACTATCTAGTTCACCCTGGATTCCTTTTTTGCCGCGTTGTCATGTGTTTCGTGGAAGGGGCAGGCGTGAGTTCAAGAATCACCCCCATCTTTTGGACAGCCCCCCACTCTCACGCTTGCCACTCTGGCCCCCGTGATTTGCAGGAGGTGCGCGTCTACTCCCCAACTCCCCTGGGACTATGTAGTGCACCCGGGATTCCATCGTGGCCGCGTTGTCATGCGTTTCGTTGAAGTGGCAGGCGTGCGTACAAGGCTAAATGCCTTCTGTAGCATATGTGCCTTTAAGTTCACAGCCTCTCACTCGCACAGGTGCCACTCCGGCGCCCGTGATTTGCAGGAGGTGCGCGTCTACTCCCCAACTCTCCTGGGGCTATCTAGTGCACCCGGGAATCCAGTTTGGCCGCGTTGTCATGTGTTTCGTGGGAGTAGCAAGCGTGAGTTCAAGGCTCACCCCTTCCCTTTGCACAGCCTCTCACTCTCACGCATGCCACTCTCTCGCCCGTTATTTCCCGGAGTTGTACGTCTATTCCCGAGAATCCCCTGTGTCTAGTGCACCTGGGATTTCATTTTGGCCGCGTTGTCATGCGTTTCGTGGAAGTGGCAGGCGTGAGTACAAGGGTGACCGCCTTCTGTAGCATATGTGCCTCATAGTGCACAGCCTTTTATTTGCACACGTGCCAATCCGGCACCCGTGATTTACAGGAGGTGCGCATCTACTCCCCAACTCCCCTGGGACTATCTAGTACACCGGGTAATCCATTTTGGCTGCGTTGTCATGTGTTTCGTGGAAGTGGGAAGCGTGAGTTCAAGGCTTACCCCCTTCTCTTACACAGCCTCCCACTCTCACGCGTGCCAATGTGACGCAATTGATTTTTAGGAGGTGCGCGTCTATTCCCCAACTCTCCTGGGACTATCTAGTGCAACCGGGATTCCATTTTGGCCGCGTTGTCATGCGTTTCGTGGAAGTGGCAGGCGTGAGTACAAGGCTCACCCCTTCCCTTTGCACAGTCTCTCGCTCTGACGCATGCCACTCCGTTGCCCGTGATTTCGCGGAGTTGCGCGTCTATTCCCGAGGATTCCCTGGGTCTAGTGCACCTGTGATTTCATTTTGGCCGCGTTGTCATGCGTTTTGTGGAAGTGGAAGGCGTGAGTACAAGGCTCACCGCCTTCTGTGGCATATGTACCTCATAGTGCACAGCCTCTCACTCGCACGCGTGCTACTCCGGCGGTCTTGATTTGCAGGAGGTGCGCGTCTACTCCCAACTCCCCTGGGACTATCTATTGCACCTGGGAAGCCATTTTGGCCTCGTTGTCATGTGTTTCGTGGAAGTGGCAGGCGTGAGTTCAAGGCTCACCCGCTTCTTTTGCACAGCCTCCAACTCTCACGCGTTCCACTCTGGCGCCCGTGATTGGCAGTTGGTGCGCTTGTACTCCCCAACTCCCTTGGGACTATATAGTGCACCCGGGACTCCATTTTGGCCGTGTTGTGATGTCTTTCGTGGAAGTGGAAGGTGTGAGTACAAGGCTCACCCCTTCCATTTGCACAGCCTCTCACTCTCACGTAGGCCACTCCTTCGCCCGTGATTTCCCGGAGTTGCGCGTCTATTCCCGAGGCTTATTCTGGGTCTAGTGCACCTGGGATTTCATTTTGACTACGTTGTCATGCGTTTCGTGGAAGTGGCGGGCGTGAGTACAAGGGTCACCCCTTTCCTTTGCACAGCCTCTCACTCTCACGTAGGCCACTCCGTGGCCCGTGATTTCCCGGCGTTGCCCGTGTATTCCCGAGGTTCCCCTAGGTCAAGTGCAGCTGGGATTTCATTTTGGCCACGTTGTCATGCGTTTCGTAAAAGTGGCAGGCGTGAGTACAAGGCTCACCGGTTTCTCTAGCATATGTGCCTCATAGTGAACAGCCTCTCACTCGCTCGGTTGCCACTCCGGCACCCGTGATTTGCAGGAGGTGCGCGTCTACTCCCCAACTCCCCTGGGACTATCTAGTGCACCCGGGATTCCATTTTAGCCGCGTTTTCATTCGTTTCGTGGAAATGGCAGGCGTGAGTACAAGGTTCATCCCTTCCCTTTGCACAACCTCTCACTCTCACGCATGCCACTCCGTCGCCCGTGATTTCCCGTAGTTGCGCGTCTATTTCCGAGGTTACCCTGGGTCTAATGCACCGGGGAATTCATTTTAACCGCATTGTCTTGCGTTTCGTTGAAGTGGCAGGCGTGAGTACCAGTCTCACCGCCTTCTGTAGCATATGTTCCTCAAAGGGCAAGGCTTCTCACTCGCACGCGTGCCAATACGGCGCGCGTGATTTGCAGGAGGTGCGCGTCTACACCGCAACTCCCGTGGGACTATCTAGTTCACCCGAGAATCCATACTGGCCACGTTGTCATGTGTTTCGTGGAAGAGGCAGGCGTGAGTTCAAGGCTCACCCCCTTCTTTTGCACAGCCCCCCACTCTCACGCGTGCCACTCTGACGCCCGTGATTTGCAGGAGATGCGCGTCTACTCCCTATCTCCCCTGGGACTATCTAGCGCACCCGGGATTCCATTTTGGCCGCGTTGTCATGCGTTTCGTTGAAGTGGCAGGCGTGAGTACAAGGCTCACCCCTTCCCTTTGCAAAGCCCCTGATTTTCACGCATGCCACTCAGTCGCCCGTGATCTCCCGGAGTTGCGCGTTTATTTTCGAGGTTGCCCTGGGTCAAGTGCTCCTGGGATTTCATTTTTGCCGCGTTGTCATGCGTTTCGTGGAAGTGGCAGGCGTGAGTACAAGTCTCACCTCCTTCTGTAGCATATGTCCCTCATAGTGCACAGCCTCTCACTCGCACGCGTGGAACTCCGGCACCCGTAGTTTGCAGTTGGTGCGCGTCTACTCCCCAACTCTCCTAGGACTATCTAGTTGACCCTGGATTCCATTTTGGCCGCGTTGTCATGCGTTTCGTGGAAGTGACAGGCTAGAGTACAAGGCTCACGCCTTCTCTTTGCACAGCGTCTTACTCTAACGCATGCCAGTCCGTCGCCCGTGATTTCACGGAGTTGCTTGTCTATTCCCGAGGCTCTCCTGGGTCTAGTGCACCTGTGATTTTATTTTGGCCGCGTTGTCATGCGTTTCGTGGAAGTGGCAGGCGTGAGTACAAGTCTCACCTCTTTCTGTAGCCCATGTGCCTCATTGTGCACAGACTGTCAAGGGTACGCGTGGCAATCCGGCGCTTGTTATTTGCAGGAGGTGTGCGTCTACTCCCTAACTCCCCTGGGACTATCTAGTGCACCCGGGAATCCATTGTGGCCGGGTTGTCATGTGTTTTGTGGAAGTGGCAGGGGTGAGGACAAGGCTCACCCCTTCCCTTTGCACAGCCTCTCAATCTCACGCATGCTTGTCCATCGCCCGTGATTTCTCGGAGTTGCGCGTCTATTCCCGAGGTTCCCCTGGGTCTAGTGCACCTGGGAATTCATTTTAGCCGCGTTGTCATGCGTTTCGTGGAAGTGGCAGGCGTGAGTACAAGGCCCATTGCCTTCTGTAGCATATGTGCCTCATAGTGCACAGCCTCTCACTCGCACGCATGCCACTCTGGGACCCGTGATTTCGAGGAGGTGGAAGTCTACTCCTTAATTACCCTTGGACTATCTAGTGCACCCGGGATTCCATTTTGGCCGCGTTGTCATGCGTTTCGTGGAAGTGGCAGGGGTGAGGACAAGGCTAACCCCTACCCTTTGCGCAGCCTCTCAATCTCACGCATGCTTGTCCATCGCCCGTGATTTCGCGGAGTTGCGCGTCTGTTCCCGAGGTTGCCCTGGGTCTAGTGCACCTGGGATTTCACTTTGGCCGCGTTGTCATGCGTTTCTTGGAAGTGGCAGGCGCGAGTACAAGGCTCACTGCCTTCTGTAAGTTATGTGCCTCATAGTGCACAGCCTCTCACTCGCACGCCTGCCAATCCGGCGCCCGTGATTTGCAGGAGGTGCGCGTCTACTCTCCAACTACCCTGGGACTATCTAGTGCACCCGGGATTCCATTTTGGCCGCGTTCTCATGCGTTTCGTGGAAGTGGCATGCGTGAGTACAAGGCTCATCCTCTTCTTTTGCACATATGCTTAATAGTGCACAGCCTTCCACTCTCACCCATGCCACTCCGTCGCCCGTGATTTTCCGGAGGTGGGCGTCTATTCCCCAATTCCTCTGGGTAAAGTGCACTTGGGATTCCATTTTGGCCGCGTTGTCATGCGTTTCTTGGAATTGGCAGGCGTAACTATAAGGCTTACCCCCTTCTTTAGCACATGTGCCTCATAATGCAGAGCCTCTCACTCTCACGCATGCTACTCCGGCACCCGTGATTTCCAGGAAATGCGCGTCTACTCCCCAACTCCCCTAGGTCTATCTGGTAAACCCGGGTTTCCATTTTGGCTGCGTTGTCATGTGTTTCGTGGAAGTGGCACGCGTGAGTACAAGGCTCACCCCCTTCTTTTGCACAGCCTCTTACTCCCAGGCATGTTACTCCGTAGCCCCTAATTTCCCGGGGTTTTGCGTCCATTCTCCAATTTCCCTGGGTCTAGTGCACCTTGGATTCCATTTTGGCCGCGTTGTTACGCGTTTCGTGGAAGTGGCAGGCGTAAGTACAAGGCTCACCCCCTTCTTTAGCATATGTGCCTCATAGTGCACAGCCTCTCACTCTCACGCATGCTACTCCGGCGCCCGTGATTTCCAGGAAATGTGCGTCTACTCCCCATTTTCCCTGGGTCTATCTAGTGCACCCGAGATTCCTTTTTGGCCGCGTTGTCATGTGTTTCGTGCAAGTGGCACGCGTGAGTACAAGTCTCACGCCCTTCTTTTGCACAGCCTTTCACTCTCACGCACGCCACTCCGTCGGTTGTGATTTCCCGAAGTTACGCGTCTATTCCCCAACTCCCCTGGGTCTACTGCACCTGGGATTCCATTTTGGCCGCGTCGTCATGCGTTTCGTGGATGTGGCAGGCGTAAGTACAAGTCTCACGACGTTCTTTAGGACATGTGCCTTATAGTGCAGAGCCCCTCACTCTCACGCATGCCACTCTGGCGCCCGTGATTTCCAGGAGTTGCACGTGTACTCCGCAACTCCTCTGGGTCTATCTAGTGCACCCAGGATTCCATTTTGGCCGCGTTGTCATGTGTTTCGTGGAAGTGGCACGCGTGAGTACAAGGCTCACCCCGTTCTTTTTCACAGCCTCTCTTACTGTCACGCATGCCAATCCGTCGCCCGTAATTTCCCGGAGTTGCGCGTCTATTCCGCAATTCCCCTGGGTCTATCTAGTGCACCTGGGATTCCATTTTGGCCGCGTTGTCATGTGTTTCGGGGAAGTGGCACACGTAAGTACAAGGGTCACCCCCTTGTTTTGCAGAGCCTCTCTTACTCTCACGCATACCACTCCGTTGCCCGTGATTTCCCGGAGTTGCGCGTGTATTCCGCAATTTCCCGGGATCTAGTGCACCTGGGATTTCATTTTGGCCACGGTGTCATGCGTTTCGTGGAGGTGGCACGCGTGAGTACAAGGCTCACCCCCTTCTTTAGGACATATGCCTCATAGTGCACAGCCTCTCACTCTCAGGGATGCCCCTCCGTCGCCCGTGATTTCTCGGAGTTGCGCGTCTATTCCGCAATTAACCTTGGTCTAGTGCACCTAAGATTCCAGGATGGCCGCGTTCTCATGCGCTTCTGGGAAGTGGCAGGCGTGGGTACAAGGCTCACACCCTTTTTTAGCACATGTGCCTTCTTTTGCACAGCCTCTCACTCTCAAGCTGAACACTCCGGCGCCCGCGATTTACAAAAGTTGCGCGTCCTTTTTCCAACTCCCCTGGGTCTAGCTAGTGCACCTGGGATTCCATTTTGGCCGCGTTGTCATGCGTTTCGTGGAAGTGCCACGCGTGAGTACAAGGCTCACCGCTTTCTTTTGCAGAGCCTTTCTTACTCTCACGCATGCCACTCCGGCGCCCGTGATCTCCCGGATTTGCGCGTCTCTTGCCCAATTCCCCTGGGTCTAGTGCACCTGGGAATCCATTTTAGCCGCGTTGTCATTTGCGTCCTGAAAGTGGCAGGCGTGAGTACAAGTCTCACCCCCTTCTTTTGCAAAGCCTCTCACTCTGTAGCCCTCGGCACTTTAGCGCCCGTGATTTCTAGGAGTTGCGCGTCTACTCCCCAACTCCCCTGGGTCTATCTAGTGCACCTGGGATTCCATTTTGGACGCGGTGTCATGCGTTTCGTGGAAGTGGCATGCGTAAGTACAAGGCTCAGTGCCTTCTTTAACGCATGTGCCTTATAGTGCACAGCCTCTCACTCTCACGCTTGCCATTCCGGCGCCCGTGATCTCCAGGAGGTGCAGGTCTATTTCCCAACTCCTCTGGGTCTATATAGTGCACCTGGGATTCCATTTTGGCCGCGTTGTCATGCGTTTCGTGGAAGTGCCACGCGTGAGTACAACGTTCACCGCTTTCTTTTGCAGAGCCTTTCTTACTCTCACACATGCCACTCCGGCGCCCGTGATTTCCCGGAGTTGCGCGTCTCTTGCCCAATTCCCCTGGGTCTAGTGCACCTGGGAATCCATTTTAGCCGCGTTGTCATGCGCGTCGTGAAAGTGGCAGGCGTGAGTACAAGGCTCACCCCCTTCTTTTGCACAGCCTCTCATTCTCTAGCCCTCGCCACTTTAGCGCCCGTGATTTCTAGGAGTTTCGCGTCTATTTCCCAACTCGCCTGGGTCTATCTAGTGCACCTGGGATTCCATTTTGGCCGCGGTGTCATGCGTTTCGTGGAAGTGGCATGCGTTAGTACAAGGCTCAGTTCCTTCTTTAACGCATGTGCTTCATAGTGCACAGCCTCTCACTCTCACGCTTGCCATTCCGGCGCCCGTGATCTCCAGGAGTTGGGTGTCTATTCCCCAACTCTCCTGGGTCTATCTAGTGCACCTGGGATTTCATTTTGTGCGCGTTGTCATGCCTTTTTTGGAAGTGGCACGCGTGAGTATAAGTCTCACCCCTTTCTTTTGCACACCCCTTTGTTTTGCCCTCTTACTCTCACGCATGCCACTGTGGCGCCCGTGATTTCCCGGAGTTGCGCGTCTCTTGCCCAATTCCCCTGGGTCTAGTAAACCTGGGATTCCATTTTGGCCGCGTTTTTATGCGTTTAGTGGAGGTGGTTGGCGTGAGTACAAGGATAACCCCCTTTTTTTTCTTACCCTCGCCACTCAAGCGCCCGTGATTTCCAGGAGTTGCGCGTCTATTCCCCAACTCTCCTGGGTCTATGTAGTGCACCTGGGATTCCATTTTGGCCGCGGTGTCAGGCGTTTCGTGGAAGTGGCACGCGTGAGTACAAGTCTCATCCCCTTTTTTAGCACATATGCCTCATAGTGCACAGCCTCTCACTCTTACGCTTGCCACTCCGGCGCCCGTTATCTCCAGGAGTTGCACGTCTATTCCGCAACTCCCCTGGGTCAAGCTAGTGCAGCTGGGATTCCATTTTGGCCGCGGTGTCAGGCGTTTCGTGGAAGTGGCACCCTCTCACTGTCTCGCATGCAACTCCGGCAACCGTGATTTCCCTGAGTTGCGCGTCTATTTTTCCAATTTCCCTGGGTCTAGTACATCTGGGATTCCATTTTGGCCGCGTTGTTATTCGTTTCCTGGAAGTGGAAAGCGTCAGTACAAGGCTCACCCCTTCCTTTTGCACAGCCTCTCTCTCTGACGCATGCCACTCCGGGGCCCGTTATTTCCAGCAGTTGTGCGTCTACAGCCCAACTAACCTGGGTGCAGCTAGTGCACCCGGTATTCCATTTTGGCCGCGTTTTCATGCGTTTCGTGAAAGTGGCAGGCGTAAGTACAAGGATCACCGCGTTCTTTAGCACATGTGCCTCATGTTGCACAGCCTCTCACTCTCATCCATGCCACTCGGGCGCCTCTGATTTCCAGCAGTTCCGCGTCTACTCCCCAACTCCCCTAGGTGCAACTAGTGGAACCGGGATTCCATTTTAATCGCGTTGTCATGCCTTTCGTGGAAGAGGCAGGCGTAAGTACAAGGCTCACCGCCTTCTTTAGCACATGTGCCTCATAGTGCACAGCCTCTCACTCCCACGCGTGCCACTCGGGCACCGTGGTTTTCAGCAGTTGCGTGTCTACTCCCCAACTTCCCTGCGTCCATCTAGTGCACCCGGGATTCCATTTTGGCCGCGTTGTCATGCGTTTCGTGGAAGTGGCAGGCGTCAGTACAAGTCTCACCGCCTTCTTTAGCACATGGGCCTCATAGTGCAGAGTCTCTCACTCTCACGCGTACCTTTCAGGCGCCCGTGATTTGCATCAGTTGCGCGTCTACAGCCAAACTCCTCTGGGTCCATCTAGAGCACCCGGGAATCCATTTTGGCCGCGTTGTCATGTGTTTTGTGGAAGTGGCAGCCATGAGTTCAAGGCTCACCCCCTTTTTTGGCACAGCCTCCCATTTTCACGCCTGCCACTCCGGCGCCCGTGATTTGCAGGAGTGGCGCGTCTACTCCCCAGCTCCCCTGGGACTATCTAGTGCACCCTGACTTCCATTTTAACCACGTTGTCATGTGTTTCGTGGAAGTGGCAGGCGTCAATACAAGCCTCACCCCCTCCTTTTGCACAGCCTCTCACTCTCACGCATGCCACTCCGTCGCCCGTGATTTCCCGAGTTGTGTGTCTATTCCCGAGGTTCCCATAGGTCTAGTGCACGTGGGATTCCATTTTGGTGGCGTTGTCATGCGTTTCGTGGAAGTGGCAGGAGTAAGTACAAGTGTCACCGCCTTGTTTAGCACATGTGCCTTTCAGTGCACAGCGTCTCACATTCACGCGTGCCATTCCAGCGCCCGTGATTTGTAGGAGCTGCGCGTGTACTCGCCAACTCCCCTGGGACTATCTAGTGCATCCCGGAATCCATTTTGGCCGCATTGCCATGTGTTTCGTGTAAGTCGAAGGCGTGAGGACAAGGCTCATCCCCTCCTTTTTGCACAGCCTTTCACTCTCACGCATGCCACTCCGTCGTCCGCCATTTCCCGGAGTTGCGCGTCTATTCCCGAGGTTCCCATTGGTCTAGTTCATCTGGGATTCCCTTTTGGTGGCGTTATCATGCGTTTCGTGGAATTGGCAGTTGTGAGTACAAGGTTGACCGCCTACTTTAGCATATGAGCCTCATAGTGCACAGCCTCTCACTCTCACGCGTGCCACTCAAGCGCCCGTGATTTGCAGGAGTTGGGAGTCTACTCCTCAACTCCCCTGGGACTGTCTAGTGCATCCTGGATTCCATTTTGGCCGCGTTGCCATGTTTTTCGTGGAGGTGGCGCGCGTGAGTACAGGACTCACCCCCTCCTTTAGCACAGCCTCTTACTCTCACGCATGCCACTCCGTCGCCCTTGATTTCCCGGAGTTGCACATTTATTTCCGAGATTCCTCTGCGTCTAATGCACCTGGGATTCCATTTTGGTACCGTTGTCATGCGATTCGTGGAAGTGGCAGGCGTTAGTACAAGGCTCACCGCCTTCTGTAGCACATGTGCCCTATAGTGCACAGCCTCTCACTCGCACGCGTGCCACCCCGCGGCCCTTGATTTCCCAGAGTTGCTCGTCTATTCCCGAGGTTCCCCTGTGTCTAGTACACCTGGGATTGCACTTTGGTCGCGTTCTCATGCGTTTCGTGGAAGTGGCAGGCGTGAGTACAGGGCTCACCGCCTTCTTTAACACATGTGCCTCATACTCCACATCCTCTCACTCTCACGCGTGGAGCTTCGGCGCCCGTGCTTTGCAGGAGGTGCGCACTTACTCCCCACTTCCCCTGGGACTATCTAGTGCACCCGGGTATGCTTTTTGGCCGCGTTGTCATGTCTTTCGTGGAAGTGGCAGGCGTGAGTTCCAGGCTCACCCCCTTCTTTTGCACAGCCTTCCACTCTCACGCGTGCCACTGTGGCGCCCATTATTTGCAGGAGGAGCGCGTCAACTTTCCAACTCCCCTTTGACTATTTAGTGCACCCGGGATTCCATTTTGGCCGCGCTGTTATGTGTTTTGTAAAAGTGGCAGGCGTGAGTGCAATGCTCACCCCTTTCTTTTGCACAGCCTCTCGCTGTAACTCATGCCACTCCCTCGCCCGTGATTTCTGGAGTTACGAGTCTATTCGCGTGGTCTAGTGCACCTGGGATTCCATTTTGATCGCGTTGTAATGCGTTTTGTGGAAGTTGCAGGCGTGAGTACAGGGCTCAACGCCTTCTTTAGCACATGTGCCTTATAGTTTACAGCCTCTCACTCTCACGCGTGACACAGGTCGCCCGTGATTTGCAGGAGTTGCGCGCATACTCCCCAACTCCCCTGGCACTATCTAGTGCACCCGGGATTCCATTTTGGCCGCGTTGTCATGTGTTTCGTGGAAGTGGTAGGCGTGAGTTGATAGCTCGCCTCTTTCCTTTGCAAAGCCTCTAACTCTCACTAGAGTTGGGTCTAGTGCACCTGGGATTTCATTTTGGTCGAGTATTATTGCGTTTCGTGGAAGTGGCAGGCGTGAGTAGAAGGCTTACCGCCTTCTTTAGCACATCTGCCTCATAGTGCACAGCCTCTCACTCGCACGCCTGCCACTCCGGCGTCCGTGATTAGCACGAGGTGCGCGCCTACTCCCCAACTCCCCTAGGACTATCTAGGGAACCCGGGAATGCATTTTGGCCGCGTTGTCATGCGTTTCATGGAAGTGGCAGGCGTGATTACAAGGCTCACCTCTTCCTTTTGCACAGCCTCTCACTCTCATGCATGCCACTCCGTCGCCCGTGATTTCCCGGAGTTGCGCATTTGTTTCCAAGGTTCCTGGGTCTAATGCACCTGGGATTCCATTTTGGTATCGTTGTCATGCGCTTTGTGGAAGTGGCAGGCGTTAGTACAAGTCTCACCGCTTTCTGTAGCACATGTGCCTTATAGTGCACAGCCTCTCACTCGCACGCGTGCCACTCCGGCACCCGTGATTTAAAGGAGGAGCGCGCCCACTCCCCAACTCCCCTGGGACTATCTAGTGCACCCGGGAATCCATTGTGGCCGCGTTGTTATGCGTTTCGTGGAAGTGGCAGGCGTGAGTACAAGGCTCACCCCTTCCTTTTGCACAGCCTCTCACTCTCAAGCATTCCACTCCGTCGCCCGCGATTTCCCAGAGTTGCACGTCTATTCCCGAGGTTCCCCTGTGTCTAGTGCACCTGGGATTGCATTTTGGTCGCGTTCTCATGCGTTTCGTGTAAGTGGTAGGCGTGAGTAGAAGGCTAACCGCCTTCTTTAACACATGTGCCTTATAGTCCACATCCTCTCACTCTCACGCGTGGCACTTCCGCGGCTGTGATTTGCAGGAGGTGCGCACTGACTCCCCACTTCCCCTGGGACTATCTAGTGCACCCGGGAATGCTTTTTGGCCGCGTTGTCATGTGTTTTGTGGATGTGGCAAGCGTGAGTTCCAGGCTCACCCCCTTCTTTTGCAAAGCCTTCCACTCTCACGCCTGCCACTGTGGCGCCCTTTATTTGCAGGAACAGCGCGTCTACTTTCCAACTCCCCTTTGACTATCTAGTGCACATGGGATTCCATTTTGGCCGCGCTGTCATGTGTTTCGTAAAAGTGGCCGGCGTGAGTACAAGGCTCACCCCTTTCTTTTGCACAGCGTCTCGCTGTAACTCATGCCACTTCGTCGCCCGTGATTTCTGGAGTTACGCGTCTATTCGCGAGGTCTAGTGCACCTGGGATTCCATTTTGATCGCGTTCTCATGCGTTTTGTGGAAGTGGCAGGCGTGAGTACAAGGCTCACCGCCTTCTTTAGCACATGTGCGTTATAGTGCACAGCCTCTAACTCTCACGCGTGACACAGGGCGCCCGTGCTTTGCAGGAGCCTCGCGCCTACTCCCCAACTCCCCTGGCACTATCTAGTGCACCCGGGATTCCATTTTGGCCGCGTTGTCATGTGTTTCGTGGAAGTGGCAGGCGTGAGTTGATAGCTCGCCCCTTTCCTTTGCACAGCCTCTCACTCTGACGCATGCCACTCGGAAGCCCGTGATTTGCAGGAGTTGCGCGTCTACTGCCCAACGCCCCTGGGACTATCTAGTGCACCCGGGACTCGATTTTGGCCGCGTTGTCATGTGTTTCGTGAAAGTGGCAGGCGTGAGTACAAGGCTCACCGCCTTCTTTAGCAGATGTGCCCCATAGTGCACAGCCTCTCTCTAACAAGCGTGCCACTCCGGCACCCGTCATTTGCAGGTGGTGCGCGCCTACTCCCTAATTCCCCTGGGACTATCTACCTCACCCGGAAATCCATTTTGGTCGCGTTGTCATGTGTTTCGTAAAAGTGGCATGCGTGAGCTCAAGGCTCACCCCCTTCTTTTGCACAGCCTCCCACTCTCACCCGCGCCACTCCAGCGCCCGTGATTTGGAGGAGGTGCGCGTCTACTTCCCAACTCCCCTGGGACTATCTAGTGCACCCGGGATTCCATTTTGGTCGCGTTGTCATGTGTTTCGTGGAAGTAGCAGGCGCAAGTACAAGGCTCAGCCCTTCCCTTTGCACAGCCTCTCACTCTCACGCATGCCATTCCGTCGCCCGTGACTTTCAGGAGTTTCGCGTCTATTCCTGAAGTTTGCCTAGGTCTAGTGCACCAGGGATTTCAGTTTTGTCGCGTTGTCAAGCGTTTCGTACGAGTGGTAGGGGTGAGAAGAAGGCTCACCTCCTTCTTTAGCACATGTGCCCCATAGTGCACAACCTCTTACTCTCACGCGTGCCACTCCGGAGCCTCTGATTTTCAGGAGTTGCAAGCCTAGTCCCCAACTCCCCCGGGACTATCTACTGTACCCGGAAATCCATTTTGGCCGCGTTGTCATGCGTTTCGTGGAAGTTGCATTGCGTGAGTACAACGCACACCGCCTTCTTTAGCACATCTGCCTCATAGTGCACAGCCTCTCATTCGTACCTTTTCTACTCCGGCGCCTGTTATTTGCAGGAGATGCGCCCCTACTTTCCAGCTCCCCTAGGACTATTTACTGCACCCGGGAATCCATTTTGGCCGCGTTGTCATGTGTTTCGTGGAAGTGGCAGGCTTGAGTTCAAGGCTCACCCCCTTCTTTTGCAGAGCCTCCCACTCTTACGCGTGCCAATCCGGCGCCCGTGATTTGCAGGAGTTGCGCGTCTACTCCTCAACTCCCCTTGGACTATCTAGTGCACCCGGGATTCCAATTTGGCCACGTTGTCATGTGTTTCGTGGAAGTGGCAGGTGTGAGTTCAAGGCTCACCCCTTCCTTTTGCACAGCCACTCACTCTTTCGCAAGCCACTCCGTTGCCCGTGATTTCCTGGAGTTGCTTGTCTATTACTGAGGCTCCCCTGGGTCTAGTGCTCCTGGGATTCGATTTTGGCCGCGTTGTCATGTGTTTCGTGGAAGTGGCAGGCGTGAGTACAAGGCTCACCGCCTTCTTTAGCACATGTGCCCCATAGTGCACAGCCTCTCTCTAACAAGCGTACTACTCCGGCACCCGTCATTTGTAGGTGGTGCGCGCCTACTCCCTAATTCCCCTGGGACTATCTATTGCACCCGGAAATCCATTTCGGTCGCGTTGTCATGTGTTTCGTAAAAGTGGCATGCGTGAGTTCAAGGCTCACCCCCTTCTTTTGCACAGCCTCCGACTCTGATTTGTGCCAATCCGGCACCCGTGACTTGCAGGAGGTGCGCGTCTATTCCCCAACTCCCCTGGGACTATCTAGTGCACCAGGGATTCCATTTTGGCCGCGTTGTCATTTGTTTTGTGGAAGTGAAGGCTTGAGTATGAGGCTCACCCCCTCTTTAGCACATGTGCGTCATACTGCACAGCCTCTCACTCTCACGCGTGCCACTCCGGCGCCCGTGATATGCAGGAGTTGCGCATCTACTCCCTAACTCCCCTGGGACTAGCTAGGGCACCCGGGATTCCATTTTGGCCGCGTTGTCATGTGTTTCGTGGAAATGGCAGGCGTGAGTTCAAGGTTCTACACCCTACTTTTGCACAGCCTCGTACTCTCATGCGTAGCACTCCGGTGCCCGTGATTTGCAGGAGGTTGGCGTCTACTCCCCAACTCCCCTGGGACTATCTAGTGCACCCGGGAGTCCAATTTGGTCGCGTTGTCATGTGTTTCGTGGAAGTGGCACGCGTGAGTACAAGGCTCACCCCTTCCTTTGCACAGCCTCTCACTCTCACGCATACCACTCCGTCTCCCGTGATTTCACGGAGTAGCTGTTCTATTCCCGAGGTTCCCCTTGGTCTAGTGCACCTGGGCTTATATTTTGGTCGCGTTGTCATGCGTTTCGTGGAAGTGGCAGGCATGAGTAGAAGGCTGATCGCCTTCTTTAGCAGATATGCCTCATAGTGCAAAGGCTCTCACTCGCACACGTGCCACTTCGGCGCCTGTGATCTGCAGGAGGTTCCCGCCTACACTCCAACTCCCCTGGGACTATCTTTTGCACCCGAGAATCCATTTTGGCCGCGTTGTCATGTGTTTCATGGAAGTGGCAGGCGTTTGTTTAATGCTTACCCCCTTCTTTTCCACAGCCTCCCACTCTCACGCGTGCTACTCCGGCGCCCGTAATTTGCAGGAGTTGCGCGTCTACTCCCCAACTCCCCTGGGACTATCTAGTGCTCCCGGGATTCCATTTTAGCCGTGTTGTCATGTGTTTCGTGGAAGTGGCAGGCCTGAGTACAAGGCTTACCGCCTTCTTTAGCACATGTGCCTCATAGTGCATAGACTATCACTCGCACGCGTGTCACTCCGACGCCCGTCATTTGCAAGAGGTGCGTGCCTACTCCGCATCTCCCCTGGAGACTATCTAGTGTACCCGGGAATCTGTTCTGGGCGCGTTGTCATGTGTTTTGTGGAAGTGGGAGGCTTGAGTTTAAGGTTCACCCCCTTCTTTTGCACAGCCTTCCACTCTCACGGATGGCACTCCGGCGCCCGTGATTTGCAGGAGGTTGTCGTCTACTCCCCAACTCCCCTGGGAGTATATAGTGCACCCGGGATTCCATTTTGGCCCCGTTGTCATGTGTTTTGTGGAAGTGGCAGGCGTGAGTACACTGCTGACCCCTTCCTTTTGCACAGCCTCTCACTCTCACGCATGCCACTCCGTCTCCCTTGATCTCCAGGAGTTGCGCGTCTAGTCCCGAGGTTCCCCTATGTCTAGTGCAGGTGAGAATCCATTTTTTTCGCGTTGTCGTGCGTTTCTTGGAAGTGGCAGACGTGAGGACAAGGCTCACTGCCTTCTTTAGCACATGTGCCTCATAGTGCACAGCCTCTAAATCGAACGCGTGCCACTCTGGCGCCTGTGATTTTCAGGAGAAGCAAGTCTACTCCCCAACTCCCCTGGCACTATCTAGTGCACCCGGAACACCATTTTGGCCGCGTTGTCATGTATTTCGTGGAATTGAAAGGCGTGAGTAGAAGGCTCACCCCTTCCTTTTGCACAGCCTCTATCTCTTAAGCATGCCACTCCGTTGCCCGTGTTTTCCAGGAGTTGCGCGTCTATTTCCGAGGTTCCGCTGGGTTAAGTGCACCTGCGATTTCATTTTGGTTGCGTTGTGATGCGTTTCGTGGAAGTGGCAGGCGTAAGTACAAGGCTCACCGCCTGCTGTAGCACATGTGCCTCATAGTGCACATTCTCTCACTCGCACGCTGGCACTCCAGCGACCCCAATTTGCAGAAGGTGCGCGCTTAATCTCCAACTCCCCTCGGACTATCTAGAGCCACCGGGAATCCATTTTGGCCGCCTTGTCATACGTATCGTGGAAGTGGCAGGAGTGAGTACAAGGCTCATCCCTTCCTTTTGCACAGCCTCTCACTCTCACGCATAGCACTCTGTCGCCCGTGATTTCCCGGAGTTGCGCGTCTATTCCCGAGGTTCCCCTTGGTCTAGTGCACCTGAGATTCTATTTTGGTTGCGTTGTCATGCGTTTCGTGGAAGTGGCAGGCGTGAGAACAAGGCTCACCGCCTTCTTTAGCAGATGTGCCTCATAGTGCACAGCCTCTCACTCTCACCCGCGCAACTTCCGCAACCGTTATTTGCAAGAGTTGCGCGCCTACTTTTGCAACTCCCGTGGGACTATGTAGTGCACTCGGGATTCTATTTTGGCCGCGTTGTCATGTGTTTCGTGGAAGTGGCAAGCGTGAGTTCAAGGGTAACCCATTTTTTTTGCACAGTCTCCCACTCTCACGCGTGCCACTCTGGCGCCCGTAATTTGCAGGAGGTGCGAGTCTACTCCCCAACTCCCCTGGGTCTATCTAGTGCACCCGGGATTCTTTTTTGGCCGCGTTGTCATGCGTTTCGTGGAAGTGGCAGGCGTAAGTAGAAGGCTCACCCCTTGCCTTTGCACAGCCTTTCACTCTGACGCATGCCACTCCGTCGCCCGTGATTTCCCAGAGTTGCGCGTCTATTCCCGAGGTTCCCCTGGGTCTAGTGCACCTGGGATTTCATTTTGGCCGCGTTGTGATGCGTTTCGTGGAAGTGGCAGGCGTGAGTACAAGGCTAACCCCCTCCTGTAGTATATGTAACTTATAGTGCACAGCCTCTCACTCGCACGCGTGCCAATCCGGCGCCCTTGAGCACCAGAAGTTGGGCGTCTACTCCCCATCTCCCCTGGGTCTATCTAGTGCACGCGGTATTCCATTTTGGCCGCGTTGCGATGGGTTTCGTGGAAGTGGCACGCGTGAGCACAAGGGTCACCCGCTTCTTTTGGACAGCCTCTCACTCTTACGCATACCACTCCGTTTCCCGTGATTTCCCGGAATTGCGCGTTTATTCTCCATTTCCCCTGGGTGTAGCGCAGCTGGGATTCTATTTTGACCACGTTTTCATGCGTTTCGTGGAAGTGGCAGGCGTCAGTAGCAGGCTCACCACCTTATTTAGCACATGTGCCTCATAGTGCTTAGGCTCTCCCTCGCACGCGTGCCATTCCGACGCCCATAATTTGCAGGAGGTGCGCGCCTACTCCTTAAGTCGCCTGGGACTATCTAGTGCACCCGGGAATCCATTTTGGCCGCGTTGTCATGTGTTTCGTGGAAGTGGCAGGCCTGAGTTCAAGGCTCAGCCTCTTCTTTTGCAGAGCCTCCCACTCTCACGCATGCCACTCCGGCGCCCGTGATTTGCAGTTGGTGCGCATCTACTCCCCAACACCCTTGGGACTATCTAGTGCACCCAGGATTCCATTTTGGCCGCGTTGTTATGCGTTTCGTTGAAGTGGCAGGCGTGAGTACAAGGCTCACCGCCTTCTTTAACACATGTGCCTGATAGTGCACAGGCTCTCACTCGCAAGCGTGCCACTCCGACGCCTGTGATTTGCAGGAGGTGTGCGCCTACTCCTCAACTCCCCTGGGACTATTTAGTGCACACGGGAATCCATTTTGGCCGCGTTGTCATGTGTTTCGTGGAAGTGGGAGGCTTCATATCAAGGCTCAGCGTCTTCTTTTCCACAGGTTCCCACGCTCACGCATGCAACTCCTGCACCCTTGATTTGCAGGAGGTTCGCGTCTACTCCCCAACTCCCCTGGGACAATCTAGTGCACCCGGGATTCCATTTTGGCCGCGTTGTCATGTGTTTCGTGGACGTGGTAGGCGTGAGTACAAGTCTCACCCATTCCTTTTGCACAGCCTCTAACTCTCGCGCATGCCACTACGTCGCCCGTGATTTCCCGAAATGCGCGTCTATTCCCGAGGTTGCCCTGGGTCTAGAGCACCTGGGATTTTATTTTGGCCGCGGTGAGATGCGTTTCGTGGAAGTGGCAGGCGTGAGTAGAAGGCTCACCGCCCTGTGTGGCATATGTGCCTTATAGTGCACAGCCTCTAACTCGTACGCGTGCCAATCGGCAGCTCGTTATTTGCAAGAGGTGCGCGTCTACTCCCCAACTCCCCTGCGACTTTCTAGTGCACCCGGGAATCCATTATGTTCGCGTTGTGTTGTGTTTCGTGGAAGTGGCAAGCGTGAGTTCAAGGCACAACCCCTTCTTTTGCACAGCCTCCCACTCTCACGCGTGCCACTCCAGCGCCCATGATTTGCACTTGGTGCGCGTCTACTCCCCATTTCCCCTGAGACTATCTAGTGCACCCGAGATTTTATTTTGACCGAGTTGTCATGCGTTTCGTGAAAGTGGCAAGCGTGAGTTGAAGGCTCACCCCCTTTTTTTGCACAGCCTCCCACTCTCACGCTAGCCACTGTGGCGCCCGTGATTTGTAGGAGGTGAGCGTCTACTCTCTAACTCCCCTGGGACTCTCTAGTGAACCCGCGATTCCATTTTGGCGGCGTTTTTATGCGTTTCGTGGGAGTGGCAGGCGTAAGTTTAAGGCTCACCGCTTTCTGTAGCATATGTGCCTTATAGTGCACAGCCTCTCACTCGCACGCGTGCCAATCCGGCGCTCGTGATTTGCAGGAGGTGCGCGTCTAGTCCTCAACTCCCCTGGGACTATCTAGTGCACTCGGGAATCCATCTTGGCCCCGTTGTCATGTGTTTCGTGGAAGTGGGAAACGTGAGTTCAAGGCTCACCCCATTCCTTTGCACAGCCTCCCACTCTCACGCGTGCTACTCCGGCGCCCGTTATTTGCAGTTGGTGCGCGTCTACTCTCCAACTCACCTGGGACTATCTTGTTCACCCGGGAGTCCATTTTGGCCGCGTTGTCATGCGTTTCATGGAAGTGGCAGGCGTGAGTAGAAGGCTTACCGCTTTCTGAAGCATATGTGCCTTATAGTGCACAGCCTTTCACTCGCACGCGTGCAACTCCGGCGCCCGTAATTTGCAGTTGGTGCGCGTGTACTCCCCTACTCCTCTGGGACTATCTAGTGCACCCGGGATTCCATTTTGGCCGCGTTGTCATGCGTTTCGTGGAAGTGGCAGGCGTTAGTACAAGGCTCACTCCTTCCCTTTGCACACCTCTTACTCTCACGCGTGCCAATCCGGCGCCCGTGTATTGCAGGAGTTGCGCGTCTCCTGAGTTTAGGGCACAGCCTTCTCTTTTGCACAGCCTGCCACTCTCATGCATGGCACTCCTGCGCCCGTGATTTCCAGGAGGTGCGCCTCTACTCCCCAACTTCCCTGGGACTATCTAGTGCACCCGGGATTTCATTTTTTTCCGCGTTGTCATGCGTTTCGTGGAAGTGGCAGGCGTGAGTACAATGCTCACCGCCTTCTGTAGCATATGTGCCTCATAGTGCACAGCCTCTCACTCGCACAGTTGCCACTCCGGCGCCCGTGATTTCCAGGAGGTGTGCGTCTACTCCCCAACTCCCCTGGGACTATCTAGTGCACCCGGGAATCCAGTTTGTCCGTGTTGTCATGTGTTTCGTGGGAGTAGCAATCGTGAGTTCAAGGCTCACCCCTTCCCTTTGCACAGTTTTTAACTCTCACGCATGCCACACCGTCGCCCGTGATTTCCCGGAGTTGTACGTCTAGTCCCGAGATTTCCCTGTGTCTAGTGCGCCTGGGATTTCATTTTGGCCGCGTTGTCATGCGTTTCCTGGAAGTGGCAGGCGTAAGTACAAGGGTCACCGCCTTCTGTAACATATGTGCCTCATAGTGCACAGCCTTTTATTTGCACTTTTGCCAATCCGGCACCCGTGATTTGCAGGAGGTGCGCGTCTACTCCCCAACTCCCCTGGGACTATCTAGTACACCGGGTAATCCATTTTGGCCGTGTTGTCATGTGTTTCGTGGAAGTGGCAAGCGTAAGTTCAAGGCTTACCCCCTTCTCTTACACAGCCTCCCACTCTCACGCGTGCCAATGCGGCGCAATTGATTTTGAGGAGGTGCGCGTCTATTCCCCAACTCCCCTGGGACTATCTAGTGCAACCGGGATTCCATTTTGGCCGCGTTGTCATGCGTTTCGTGGAAGTGGCAGGCGTGAGTACAAGGCTCACCCCTTCCCTTTGCACAGTCTCTCGCTCTCACACATGCCACTCCGTTGCCCGTGATTTCCCGGAGTGTCGCGTCTATTCCCGAGGATTCCCTGGGTCTAGTGCACCTGTGATTTCATTTTGGCCGTGTTGTCATGCGTCTCCTGGAAGTGGAAGGCGTGAGTAGAAGGCTCACCGCCTTCTGTAGCATATTTACCTCATAGTGCACAGCTTCTCACTCGCACGCGTGCTACTCCGGCGGTCTTGACTTGCAGGAGGTGCGCGTCTACTCCCAACTACCCTGGGTCTATCTAGTCCACCCGGGATTCCATTTTGGCCGCGTTGTCATGTGTTTCGTGGAAGTGGCAGGCGTGAGTTCAAGGCTCACCCCATTCTTTTGCACAGCCTCCCAATCTCACGCGTGCCACTCTGGCGCCCGTGATTGGCAGTTGGTGCGCGTGTACTCCCCAACTCCCTTGGGACTATATAGTGCACCCGGGATTCCATTTTGGCCGTGTTGTGATGCGTTTCGTGGAAGTAAAAGGTGTGCGTACAAGGCTCACCCCTTCCCTTTGCACAGCCTCTCACTCTCACGTAGGCCACTCCGTCGCCCATTATTTCTCGGCGTTGCCCGTGTATTCTCGAGGTTCCCCTAGGTCAAGTGCAGCTGGGATTTCATTTTGGCCGCGTTGTCATGCGTTTCGTAAAAGTGGCAGGCGTGAGTACAAGGCACACCGGTTTCTGTAGCATATGTGCCTCATAGTGAACAGCCTCTCCCTCGCACGCTTGCCACTCCGGTACCCGTGATTTGCAGGAGGTGCGCGTCTACTCCCCAACTCACCTGGGACTATCTAGTGGACCTGGGATTCCAATTTATCCGCGTTTTCATTCGTTTCGTGGAAATGGCAGGCGTGAGTACAAGGTTCATCCCTTCCCTTTGCACAACCTCTCACTCTCACGCATTCCACTCCGTTGCCCGTGATTTCCTGGAGTTACGCGTCTATTCCCGAGGTTACCCTGGGTCTAATGAACCAGGGAATTTCATTTTAACCGCATTGTCTTGCGTTTCGTTGAAGTGGCAGGAGTGAGTACAAGGCTCACCGCCGTCTGTAGCATATGTTCCTCATAGGGCAAGGCCTCTCACTCGCACGCGTGCCAACCCGGCGCCCGTGATTTGCAGGAGGTGCGCGTCTACTCCCCAACTCCCCTGGGACTATCTAGTGCACCCGGGAATCCATACTGGCCGCGTTTTCATGTGTTTCGTGGAAGAGGCAGGCGTAAGTTTAAGGCTCAGCCCCTTCTTTTGCACAGCCTCCCACTCTCATGCGTGCCACTCTGGCGCCCGTGATTTGCAGGAGGTGCGCGTCTACTCCCTATCTCCCCTGGGACTATCTAGCGCACCCGGGATTCCATTTTGGCCGCTTTGTCATGTGTTTCGTTGAAGTGGCAGGCGTGAGTACAACGCTCACCCCTTCCCTTTGCACAGCCTCTTACTTTCACGCATGCCACTCAGTCGCCCGTGATTTCCCGGAGTTGCGCGTTTGTTCTCGAGGTTGCCCTGGGTCAAGCGCACCTAGGATTTCATTTTTGTCGCGTTGTGATGCGTTTCGTGGAAGTGGTAGGCGTGAGTAAAAGTTTCACCTCCTTCTGTAGCATATGTCCCTCATAGTGCACAGCCTCTGACTCGCACGCGTGCCACTCCGGCACCCGTAATTTGAAATTGGTGCGCGTCTACTCCCCAACTCCCCTAGGACTATCTAATTGACCCTGGATTCCATTTTGGCCGCGTTGTCATGCGTTTCGTGGAAGTGGCAAGCTAGAGTACAAGGCTCACGCCTTCCCTTTGGACAGCCTCTAACTCTAACGCATACCAGATCGTCGCCCGTGATTTTACGGAGTTGCGCGTCTATTCCCGAGGTTCCCCTGGGCCTAGTGCACCTGGGATTTTATTTTGGCCACGTTGTCATGCGCTTCGTGGAAGTGGCAGGCGTGAGTACAAGGCTCACCCCTTCCCTTTAAAATGACTCTAACTCTTACGCATGCCACTCCATCGCCCGTGATCATCGCCTACTTCTGTAGGATATGTTCCTCATAGTGCACAGCCTCTCACTCGCACGCCTGCCAATCCGGCGCCCGTGATTTGCAGGAGGTGCGCGTCTACTCTCCAACTACCCTGGGACTATCTAGTGCATCCGGGATTCCATTTTGGCCGCGTTGTCATGCGTTTCGTGGAAGTGGCAGGCGTGAGTAAAAAGTTCACTACTTCCCTTTGCACAGCTTGTCCCTCTCACGCATGCCACTCCGTCGGCCGTAATTTTCCGGAGTTGCACGTCTATTCCCGAGGTTCCCCTGGGTCTTGTGCACCTGGGATTTCATTTTGGCCGCGTTGTCATGCGTTTTGTCGAAGTGGCAGGCGTGAGTACAAGGCTCACCGCCTTCTGTAGGATATGTGCCTCATAGTGCACAGCCTCTCACTTGCGCGCGTCCCAATCCGACGCCCGTGATTTGCAGGAGGTGCGCGCCTACTATTTGACTCCCCTGGGACTGTCTAGTGCACCCAGGAATCCATTTTAGCCTCGTTTTCATGTGTTTCGTGGAAGTGGCAGGCCTGAGTTCAATGCTCAGCCTTTTTTTTTTTGCACAGCCTCCCACTCTCACGCATGCCACTCTGGCGCCTGTGATTTGCAGTTGGTGCGCGTCTACTCCCCAACTCCCCTGGGACTATCTAGTACACCCGGGAATCCATTTTGGCCGCGTTGTCATTTGTTTCGTGGCAGTGGCAGGCCTGCGTTCAGGGCTCAGCCTCTTCCTTTGCAGAGCCTCTTACTCTAACGCATGCCATCTCGGCGCCCGTGATTTGCAGGAGGTGAGCGTCTACTCCCCAACTTTCCTGGGACTATCTAGTGCACCCGGGAGTCCATTTTGACCGCGTTTTTGTGCGTTTCGTGAAAGTGGCAGGCGTGAGTAGAAGGCTCACCCCTTTTTTTTGGACAGCCTCTTACTCTCACGCTTGACACTGCGTCGCCCACAATGTTTCGCAGTTGCGCGTCTATTACCGAGGTTGCCCTGGGTCAAGTGCACCTGCTGCATTTTGGCCGCGTTGTCCTGCGTTTCGTGGAAGTTGCAGGCGTGAGTACAAGGCTGACCGCCTTCTTTAGCACATGTGCCTCATAGTGCACAGCCTCTTACTCGCACGCGTATCAAACCGACGCCCGTGACTTGCAGGAGGTGCGCGCCTACTCCTTAACTCCCCTGGGACTATCTAGTACACCCGGGAATCCATTTTGGCCGCGTTGTCATGGGTTTCGTGGCAGTGGCAGGCGTGAGTTCAAGGCTCACTTCTTCCTTTTGCACAGCCTCCCACTCTCATGCGTGCCACTCCGGCGCCCGTAATTGGCAGGAGGTGTGCGTCTACTCCACAACTCCCCTGGGACTATTAAGTGCACCCTGAAATAAATTTTGGCCGCGTTGTCATGCGTTTCGTGGAAGTGGCAGGTGTGAGTACAAGGCTCACCCCTTCCTTTTACACAGCCTCTCACTCTTACACATGCCACTCCGTCTCCCGTCATTTTTTGGAGTTGCGCGTCCATTCCCGAGGTTCCTCTGTGTTTAGTGCACCTGGGATGTCGTTTTGGTCGCGTTGTCATGCGTTTCGTGGAAGTGGCAGGAGTGAGTACAAGTCTCACCGCCTTCTTTAGCACATGTGCCTCATAGTTCACAGCCTCTCACTCTCACGCGTGCCAGTCCGTCTCGCGTGATTTTCAGGAGTTGCGCGTCTATTCCCGAGGTTCCCCTTGGTTTAGTGCACCTGGGATTTCATTTTGGTCGAGTTGTCATGCGTTTCGTGGAAGTGGCAGGCGTAAGTACAAGGCTCACACCTTCCTTTTGCACAGCCTCTCACTCTCACGCATGCCACTCCGTCACCCGTGATTTCCCGGAGTTGCGCGTCCATTCCCGAGGTTTTCCTGTGTCTAGTGCACCTCGGATTTCATTTTGGTCGCGTTGTCATGCGTTTCGTGGAAGTGGCAGGAGTGAGTACAAGGCTCACCGCCTGCTTTAGCACATGTGCCTCATAATGCACAGCCTCTCACTCTCACGCGTGCCACTCCGGCGCCCGTGATTTGCAGGAGGTGCGCGCCTACTCCCCAACTTTACTGGGACTATCTAGTGCACCCGGGAATCCATTTTGGCCGCGTTGTCATGTGTTTCGTGGAAGTGGCAGGCGTGAGTACAAGGCTCACCCTTTCCTTTTTGCACAGCCTCTCACTCTCACGCATGCCACTTCGTCGCACGTGATTTCCCAGAGTTACTTGTCTATTCCCGAGGTTCCCCTGGGTCTAGTGCACCTTGGATTTCATTTTGGCCGCGTTGTCATGCGTGTCGTGGAAGTGGCAGGCGTGAGTGCAAGGCTCACCGCCTTCTTTAGCACATGTGCCTCATAGTGGACAGCCTCTCACTCGGAGGCGTGCCTTTCCGGCGCCCGTCATTTGCAGGAGGTATGGACCTACCCCCCAATTCCCCTGGGACAATCTACTGCACCCGGGAAACCACTTTGGCCGCTTTATCAAGTGTTTCGTGAAAGTGGCAGACTTGAGCTCAAGGCTCACCGCCTTATTTTTCACAGCCTCCCACTCTCACGCGTGCCACTCCGTTGCCCGAGATTTGCAGGAGGTGCGCGGTTACTCCTCAAATCCCCTAGGACTATCTACTGCACCGGGGATTCCATTTTGGCCGCGTTGTCATGTGTTTTGTTGAAGTGGCAGGCGTGAGTTCAAGGCGCACCCCTTCCTTTTGGAATGCCTGTCATTCTCACCCGTGCCACTTCGTCGCCCGTGATTTGCAGGAGGTGCGCGCCTACTCATCTTTTCCCGTGGAACTATCTACTGCACCTGGGATTCCATTTTGGCCGCGCTGTCATGTGTTTCGTGGAGGTGGCAGGCGTGAGTTCAAGTCTCACCCCCTTCTTTTCCACAGTCTCCCACTTTCATGCGTGCCTCTCCGGCGCCCGTGATTTGCAGCAGGTGCGCGCCTACTCCCCAACTCCCCTAGGACTATCTAGTGCACCCGGGAATCCATTTTGGCCGCGTTGTCATGCGTTTCTTGGAAGTGGCAGGCCTGAATACAAGGCTCACGACTTCCTTTTGAACAGCCTCTCACTCTCACGCATGTTACTCCGTCGCCCTTGATTTCCCGGAGTTGCGCGTCTATTTCCGAGGTTTCCCTGGGTCTAGTGCAGCTGGGATTTCATTTTGGTCGCGTTGTCATGCGTTTCGTTGAAGTGGTAGGCGTGAGTACAAGGCTGACCGCCTTCTTTAGCACATGTGCCTCATAGTGCACAGCCTCTCACTTGCAGGCGTGCCTCTCCGGCGCCCGTGATTTGCAGGAGGTGCGCACCTACTCCCCGATTCCCCTGGGACAATCTACTGCACCCGGGATTCCATTTTGGCCACGTTGTCATGCGTTTCGTGGAAGTGGCAGGCGTGAGTACAAGGCTCACCGCCTTCTTCGGCACATGTGCCTGATAGTGCACAGCCTCCCACTATCACGCGTGCAACTCGGGCGCCCGTGATTTCCAGAAGTTGCGCGTCTACTACCCAACTTTCCTGGGACCATCTAGTGCACCCGCCGGCCATTTTTTTCGTAAAAGTGGCCTGCGTGAGTACAAGGCTCACCCCTTTCTTTTGCACAGCCTCTCGCTGTAACTCATGCCACTCCGTCGTCCGTGATTTCTGGAGTTACGCGTCTCTTCGCGAGGTCTAGTGCACCTGGGATTCCATTTTGATCGCGTTGTCATGCGTTTTCTGGAAGTGGCAGGCGTGAGTACAAGGCTCACCGCCTTCTTTAGCACATGTGCGTTATTGTGCACAGCCTCTAACTCTCACGCGTGACACAGGGCGCCAGTGTTTTGCAGGAGCTTCGCGCCTACTCCCCAACTCCCCTGGCACTATCTAGTGCACCCGGGATTCGATTTTGGTCGCGTTGTCATGTGTTTCGTGGAAGTAGCAGGCGTGAGTACAAGGCTCACCCCTTCCCCTTGCACAGCCTCTTACTCTCACGCATGCCACTCCGTCGCCCGTGATTTCCAGGAGTTTCGCATCTATTCCTGAAGTTTCCCTAGGTCTAGTGCACCAGTGATTTCATTTTTGTCGCGTTGTCATGTTTTTCGTAAGAGTGGCAGGCGTGAGTAGAAGGCTCACCGCCTTCTTTAGCACATGTGCCTCATAGTGCACAACCTCTTACTCTCACGCGTGCCACTCCGGAACCTCTGATTTGCAGGACTTGCAAGCCTAGTCCCCAACTCCCCCGGGACTATCTACTATACCCGGAAATCCATTTTGGCCGCGTTTTCATGCGTTTCGTGGAAGTGGCAGGCGTGAGTACAACGCACACCGACTTCCTTAGCACATCTGCGTCATTGTGCACAGCCTCTCATTCGTACCCGTTCTACTCCGGCGCCCGTGATTTGCAGGAGATGCGCCCCCACTTTCCAGCTCCCCTAGGACTATTTACTGCGCCCGGGAATCCATTTTGGCGGCGTTGTTATCTCTTTCGTGGAAGTGGCAGGCTTGAGGTCATGGCTCACCCCTTCTTTTGCAAAGCCGCTTACTCTAACGTGTGCCACTCCGACGCCCGTGATTTGCGGGGGGTGTGCGTCTACTCCCTAACTCCCCTGGGACTATCTAGTGCACCCGGGATTCCATTTTGGACGCGTTGTCATGTGTTCCGTAAAAGTGGCAGGGGTGAGTTTAAGGCTTACCCCTTCTTTTGCAGAGCCTCCCACTCTTACGCGTGCCAATCCGGCGCCCGTGATTTGCAGGAGTTGCGCGTGTACTCCCCAACTCCCCTGGGACTATCTAGTGCACCCGGGATTCCATTTTGGCCACGTTGTCATGTGTTTCGTGGAAGTGCCATGTGTGAGTTCAGGGCTCACCCCTTCCTTTTGCACAGCCACTCACTCTTTCACAAGCCTTTCCGTTGCTTGTGATTTCCCGGAGTTGCTCGTCTATTCCCGAGGCTCCCCTGGGTCTAGTGCACCTAGGATTCTATTTTGGTCGCGTGGGCATGCGTCTCGTAGAGGTGGCAGGCGTGAGTACAAGGCTCACTGCCTTCTTTAGGACATGTACCTCATAGTGCACAGCCTCTCACTCGCACGCGTGCCACTCCGGCACTCGTGATTTGCAGGAGGTGTGCGCCTACTCCCCAACTCCACTGGGACTATCTACTGCACCCGGGAATCCATTTTGGCCGGATTGTCATGTGTTTCGTGGAAGTGGCAGGCGTGAGTTCCAAGCTCACCCCCTTCTTTTGCACAGCCTCCCACTCTCACGCGTGCCATTCCGGCGCCCGTTATTTGCTGGAGGTGCGCGTCTACTCCCCAACTCCCCTAGGACTATCTAGTGCACCAGGGATTCCATTTTGGCCGCGTTGTCATGTGTTTTCCGGAAGTAGCAGGCGTGAGTTCAAGGCTCATCCCCTTCTTTTGGACAGCCTCCGACTCTCATTTGTGCCAATCCGGCACCCGTGACTTGCAGGAGATGCGCGTCTTTTCCCCAACTCCCCTTGGACTATCTAGTGCACCCGGGATTCCATTTTGGCCGCGTTGTCATGTCTTTCGTGGAAGTGGCAGGCGTGAGTATAAGGCTCACTCCTTCCTTTTCTAAAGCCTCTCACTCTCACGCATGCCACTCCGTCGCCCCTTATTTCCCGGAGTTGCGCTTCTATTCCCGAGGTTCCCTTGGGTCTAGTGCACCTGGGATTTCATTTCGGTCGAGTTGTATTGCGTTTTGTGGAAGTGGCAGGCGTGAGTACAAGGCTCACCGCCTTCTTTAGCACATCTGCTTCATAGTGCACAGACTCTCACTCGCAGACCTGCCACTCCGGCGCCCGGTATTAGCAGGAGGCTCGCGCCTACTCCCGAACTCCCCTGGAGACTATCTAGTGTACCCGGGAATCCATTCTGTGCGCGTTGTCATGTGTTTCGTGGAAGTGGGAGGCTTGAGTTTGAGGTTCACCCCCTTCTTTGGCACAGCCTCCCACTCTCACGCGTGGCACTCCGGCGCCCGTGATTTGCAGGAGGTTGGCGTCTACTCCCTAACTCCCCTGTGAGTATATAGTACACCCGGGATTCCATTTTGGCCGCGTTGTCATGTGTTTCGTGGAAGTCGCAGGCGTGAGTACAATGCTGACCCCTTCCTTTTGCACAGCCTTTCACTCTCACGTATGCCACTCCGTCTCCCTTGATTTTCAGCAGTTGCACGTCTATTCCCGAGGTTCCCCTATCTCTAGTGCACCTGAGAATCCATTTTGGTCGCGTTGTCATGCGTTTCTTAAAAGTGGCAGACGTGAGGACAACGCTCACTGCCTTCTTTAGCACTTGTGCCTCATAGTGCACAGCCTCTAAAGCGCACGTGTCCCACTCCGGCGCTCGTGATTTTCAGGAGAAGCAAGTGTACTCCCGAACTCCCCTGGGACTATCTAGTCCACCCGGGAATCCATTTTGGCCGCGTTCTCATGTGTTTCGTGGAAGTGGCAGGCGTGAGTTCAATGCTCACCCCCTTATTTTGCACAGCCTCCCACTCTCACGCGTGCCACTCCGGCGCCCGTGATTTGCAGAAGGTGCGGGTCTACTTCCCATTTCCCCTGGCACTATCTAGTGCACCCGGAAATCCATTTTGGCTGCGTTGTCATGTGTTTCGTGGAATTGAAAGGCGTGAGGAGAAGGCTCACCCCTTCCTTTTGCACAGCCTCTTTCTCTTACGCATGCCACTCCGTTGCCCGTGTTTTCCCGGAGTTGCGCGTCTATTTCCGAGGTTCCGCTGGGTTAAGTGCACCTGCGATTTCATTTTGGTTGCGTTGTGATGCGTTTCGTGGAAGTGGTAGGCGTAAGTACAAGGCTCACCGCCTTCTGTAGCACATGTGCCTCACAGTGCACATTCTCTCACTGGCACGCGTTGCACTCCGGCGCCCCCAATTTGCAGAAGGTGCGCGCTTAATCTGGAACTTCCCTTGGACTATCTAGAGAAACCGGGAATCCATTTTTGCCACCTTGTCATGCGTATCGTGGAAGTGGCAGGCGTGAGTACAAGCCTCATCCCTTCCTTTTGCACAGCTTCTCACTCTCACGCATTCCACTCTGTCGCCCGTGATTTCCCGGAGTTGCGCGTCTATTCCCGAGGTTCCCCTTGGTCTAGTGCACCTGAGATTCTATTTTGGTCGCATTGTCATGCGTTTCGTGGAAGTGGCAGGCGTGAGAACAAGGCTCACCGCCTTCTTTAGCAGATGTGCCTCATAGTGCACAGCCTCTCACCCGTGCAACTTCCGCGCCCGTTATTTGCAGGAGTTGCGCGCCTACTTTCCAACTTCCCTGGGACTATGTAGTGCACCCGGGATTCCATTTTGGCTTCGTTGTCATGTGTTTTGTGGAGGTGGCAGGAGTGAGTTCAAGGCTCTCCCGCATCTTTTGCACCGCCTCCCACTCTCACGCGTGCCACTCCGTCGCCCGTGATTTGCAGGAGGTGCCCGCCTACTGCTCGTTTCCCCTGGGACTATGTACTGCAGCGGGGAATCCATTTTCGCCGCGTTGTCATGTGTCTCGTGGAAGTGGCAGGCGTGAGTTCAAGGCTCACCCCTTCCTTTTTCACAGCCTGTCACTCTCACGCGTGCCACTCCGTCGCGCGTGATTTGCAGGAGGTACGCGCTTACTCCTCAACTCCCCTGGGACTATCTACTTCACCCGGTACTCCATTTTGGCCCCGTTGTCATTTGTTTAGTGGAAGTGGCAGGCGTGAGTTTAGGGCTCACCCGTTCCTTTTGCACAGGCTGTCACTCTTACGCAAGTCACTCCGTCGCCCGTGATTTCCCATAGTTGGGCGTCTATTCCCTAGGTTCCGCTGGGTCTAGTGCACCTGGGATTTCTGTTTGGATGCGTTGTCATGCGTTTCGTGGAAGTGGCAGGCGTGAGTACAAGGCTCACGGCCTTTTGTAGGATATGTGGCTGATAGTGCACAGCCTCTTACTCGCACGTCTGCCAATCCGGCGCCCGTGATTTTCAGGAGGTGCCCGTCTACTCTCCAACTACCCTGGGACTATGTAGTCCATGCGGGATTCCATTATGAACGCGTTGTCATATGTTTCGTGGAAGTGGCAGGCGTCAGTACAAGCCTCACCACTTCCCTTTGCGCAGCTTCTCCCTCTCACGCATGCCACTCGGTCGCCCGTAATTTTCCGGAGTTGCACGTCAATTCCCGAGGCTCCGCTGGGTCTAGTGCACCTGGGATTTCAATTTGGCCGCGTTGTCATGTGCTTCGTGAAAGTGGCAGGCGTGAGTACAAGGCTGACCGCCTTCTTTAGCACATGTGCCTCATAGTGCACAGCCTCTCACTTGCACGCGTGCCAATCCGACGCCCGTGATTTGCAGGAGGTGCGTGCCTACTCCTTAACTACCCTGGGACTATCTAGTGCACCCGGGAATCCATTTTGGCCGCGTTGTCATGTGTTTCGTGGAAGTGGCGGGCGTGAGTTCAAGGCTCAGCCTCTTCTTTTGCACAGCCTCTCACTCTCACGCATGCAAATCCGTCGCCCGTGATTTCCCGGTGTTGCGCGTATATTACAGAGATTGCCTTTGGTCTAGTGCACCTGGGATTTCATTTTGGCTGCGTTGTCATGATTTTTGTGAAAGTGGCAGGCGCGAGTCATCCTCGGAGACCCAGGGGCTGTGGGTCGATTTCAAGTTAGGGCGTGAAGAGCCCCTGGGGACATTGTCTTACAAGACAAGTTCCAAACGGTCGCAGTCGTTCTGCCATCTGATTGGTGCCAGAAAATCTTTGTGTTTTTCTGCCCAATCAGAGTGAAGTGTGCTTTAGAGTTCTTTCGTGTGTTTTAATACGGACATATACTACTAGCTCAGCTGCTCGCTATGTTTTTTGGACCGTGCGACGGAGATTTGCTTGAGGCAAAAAGTTTCAGTCTCGGCACACAATGTAAGAGAAATCGATCAGATTGTCAGCGAAAATCTTACCGGAAATTATACTGAATACTTTTGCAGGTATCACTTGAGAACGTGTTTTAAAGTTTGAGAGGTTTGTATACAACGCGATGGTTGCAGTCATTGATATGTCGCTTTAAACGTTAAACGAGATTTAAGCTTAAATCTTTCTAGATTTTTTTGCGTAATTTGCTGTGACTGAGACTTTGCCAATCCCGTGAAGTTATTTCGGGCCACGCAGGTATGTCGAGAAACTAATACTTGCGCAACTTTCTGTGCGTGCTAAAATCTAATCTCATCTTCGCTTGAAAAAAAAGAAAAGCTAAGCGTGGAAACTTTTGCTTGTTAGATGTGGGTAGATGACCCTGTACTTCTTAGCTGACATTTGCAATAAAGCAAACCAGCCCTTCCCATCCAATATTTCTTGGTCTTTGGTTTTGTTTTTCCCACCGAAAACAGCATCGGATCCATTTCCAATGATCAAAGGTATTTAACTTGGTCTTCAACAATCGACAGAAGAGGTGAAATGACAATGACCAAGGGACTAGAAGAGAATCCGTAGCCTTCCTAGCTCAAGAATTTCAACACTCCAGACAGCAGTTGAAAGATTAAACTCTTTCCAAACCCCTTCGGTAACTGCCCGAAAACATCTCTCCTTCCCACGATGTTCTCGTTAATAAGTTTTTGTTCAGATTTTAATTAGCTAACCGGAAACACAGCTAAGCTTTCTCTTAGCACTTGCTGGATGTGGTCCACGAACTTAACATTCTCTGCAACCTTGGCCGTATTGTGAACGACTTTACTACTAAGATTAGATTTTGGCGCGCACAGAAAGCAGAAAGCTACGTAGGCGAAAGCGCCAGTTGCTCGACATACCTGCGTGGCCCGTGCGACGAAATAACTTCACGGGATTGGCAAAGTTTCAGTCACAGCAAATTATGCAAAAAATCTAGACGTTTAAAGCGACATATCAATGACTGCAACCATCGCGTTGTATACAAACCTCTCAAACTTTAAAACACGTTCTCTAGTGATACCTGCGAAAGTATTCAGTATAATTTCTGGTAAGATTTTCGCTGACAATCTGATCGATTTCTCTTACATTGTGTGCCGAGAGGCCCGAGACTGAAACTTTTCACCTCAAGCAAATCTCCGTCGCACGGTCCAAACAAACATAGCGAGCAACTGAGCAAGTAGTGTATGTCCGTGTTAAAACACACGAAAGGACTCTAAAGCACACTTCACTCTGATTGGGCAGAAAAACAGAAAGATTTTCAGGCACCAATCAGATGGCAGGACGACTGCGACCGTTTGGAACTTGTCTTGTAAGAGAATGTCCCCAGGGACTCTTCACGCCCTAACTTGAAATCGACTCAGCCCCTGGGTCTCCGAGGATGGGCGCGAGTACAAGGCCCACCACCTTCTGTAGCAGATGTGCCTAATAGTGCACAGCCTCTTACTCACATGCTTGTCAATCCGGCGCCCGTAATTTGCCGGAGGTGCCTGTCTACTCCCCAACTTCCCTGGGACTATCTAGTGCACCCGAAAATCCATTTTGGCTGCGTTGTCATGTGTTTCGTGGAAGTTTCAAGCGTGAGTTCAAGGCTCACCCCCTTCTTTGGCACAGCCTCCAATTCTCACGCTTGCCACTCTGGCGCCCGTGATTTGCAGGAGGTGCGCGTCTACTCCCCAACTCCCCTGGGACTATATCTTGCAACCGGAATTCCATTTTGGCCGTGTTGTCATGCGTTTCGTGGAAGTGGCAGGCGTTAGTACAAGGCTGACCGCCTTCTTTAGCACATGTTTCTCATAGTGCATAGCCTCTCACTCGCACGCGTGCCAATTAGACGCCGGTGATTTGCAGGAGGTGCACGCCTACTCCTTAACTCCCATGGGACTATCTAGTGCACCCGGGAATCCATTTTGGCCTCGTTGTCATGTGTTTTGTGGAAGAGGCAGGCCTGAGTTCAAGGCTCAGCCTCTTCTTTTGCACAGCCTCTCACTCTCACGCATGCCACTCCGGCGCCCGTGATTTGCAGTTAGTGCGCGTCTACTCCCCATTTCCCCTTGGTCTATCTAGTGCACGTGGCATTCCATTTTGGCCGCGTTTTCATGCGTTTCGTGGAAGTGGCAGGCGTGAGTACAAGGCTCACCCCTTCCCTTTGCATAGCTTCTCACTCTCACGCATGCCAGTCCGCCGCTTCTGATTTCCCGGAGTTGCGCGTCTATTCCCGAGGTTTCCCTGGGTCTAGTGCACCTGGGATTTCTTTTTGGCTGCGTTGTCATCCGTTTTGTGGAAGTGGCAGGCGTGAGTACAAGTCTCACCGCCTTCTGTAGCATATGTGCCTTATGATGCACAGCCTCTCACTCGCACGCCGGCCAATCCGGCGCCCGTGATTTGCAGGAGGTGCGCGTCTTCTTCCCAACTCCCCTGGGACTATCTAGTGCACCCGAGAATCCATTTTGGCCGCGTTGTCATGTGTTTCGTGGAAGTGGGAAGCGTGATTTTAAGCTTACCCCTTTCTTTTGCACAGCCTCCCACTCTCACGCTTGCCACTCCGGCGCCCGTGATTTGCAGTTGGTGTGGGTGTACTCCCCAACTCCCCTGCGACTATCTAGTGCACCCGGGATTCCATTTTGGCCGCATTGTCATCCGTTTCGTGGAAGTGGGAGGCGTGAGTACAAGACTCACCCCTTCCTTTTTCACAGCGTCTCACTCTTACGCATGCCACTCCGTCTCCCGTGATTTCCCTGAGTTGCGCGTCTATTCCCGAGGCTCCCCTGGGTCTAGTGCACCTGGGATTTCATTTTGGCTGCGTAGTCATGCGTTTTGTGGAAGTCGAAGGCGTGAGTACAAGACTAACCGCCCTCTGTAGCATATGTGCTTCATAGTGCACAGCTTCTCACTCGCACTTCTTCCAATCCGGCGCTCGTGATTTGGAGGAGGTGCGCCTCTACTTCCCAACTCCCATGGGACTATCTAGTGCACCCGGGAGTCCATTTTGGCCGCGTTGTCATGCGTTTCGTAAAAGTGGATGGCGTGAGTACGAGGCTCACCCCTTCCCTTTGCACAGCCTCTATCTCTCACGCATGCCACTCCGTTGCCCGTGATTTCCCGGAGTTGTACGTCTATTCCCGAGGTTTCCCTGTGTGTAGTGCACCTGGGATTTCATTTTAGCCCCCTTGTCATGCGTTTTGTGGAAGTGGTAGGCGTGAGTACAAGGCTCACCGCCTTCTGTAGCATATGTGCCTCATGATGCACAGCCTCTCACTCGCGCGCCTGCCAATCCGGCGCCCGTGATTTGCAGGAGGTGCGCGTCTACTCCCCAACTCCCCTGGGACTATGTAGTGCACCAGGGAATCCATTTTGGCCGCGTTGTCATGTGTTTCGTGGAAGTGGCAAGTTTGAGTTGAAGGGTCACCCCCCTTCTTTTGCACAGCCTCCCACTCTCACGCTTGCCACTCTGGCGCCCGTGATTTGCAGGAGGTGCGCGTCTACTCCCCAACTCCGTTGGGACTATTTAGTGCAACCGGAATTCCATTTTGGCCGCGTTGTCATGTGTTTCGTGGAAGTGGCAGGCGTGAGTACAAGGCTGACCGCCTTCTTTAGCACATGTGCCTCATAGTGCACAGCCTCTCACTTGCACGTGTGCCAAACCGAGGCCCGTGATTTGCAGGAGGTGCGCGCGTACTTTTTAACTCTCCTGAGACTATCTAGTGCACCCAGGAATCGATTTTGGCCTCGTTGTCATGTGTCTCGTGGAAGTGGCAGGCCTGAGTTCTAGGCTAAGCCTCTTCTTCTGCACAGCCTCCCACTCTCACGCATGCCACTTCGGCGCCCGTGATTTGCAGGAGGTGCGCATCTACTCCCCAACTCCCCTGGGACTATCTAGTGCACCTGGGATTCCATTTTGGCCGCATTTTCATGCGTTTCGTGAAAGTGGCAGGCGTGAGTACAAGGCTCACCTCTTTTCTTTGCACAGCCTCTCACTGTTATGCTTGCCACCCCGTCGCCCGCAATTTCTCGCAGTTGCGCGTCCATTCCCGAGGTTGCTTTGGGTCTAGTGCAGCTGGGATTTCATTTTGGCAGCGTTGTCATGCGTTTTATGGAAGTGGCAGACGTGAGTACAAGGCTCACCGACTTCTGTAGCATATGTGCCTCATAGTGCACAGCCTCTTCGCACGCCTGCTAATCCGGCGCCCGTGATTTGCAGCAGGTGCGCGTCTACTCTTCAACTCCCCTGGGACTATCTAGTGCACCCGCGAATCCGTTTTGGCCGCGTTGGCATGTGTTTCGTGGAAGTGGCAAGTGTGAGTTCAAGGCTCACCCCCTTCTTTTCCACAGCCTCCCACTCTCACGCGTGCCACTCCGGTGCCCGTTATTTGCAGTTGGTGCGCATCTACTCCTCAAATCCTCTGAGACTATCTAGTGCACCCGGGGTTCCATTTTGGCCGCGTTGTCATGCGTTTTGTGGAAGTGGCAGGCGTGAGTACAAGGCTGACCGCCTTCTTTAGCACATGTGCCTCATAGTGCACAGCCTCTTCCTCGCACGCGTGCCAATCCGACGCCCGTGATTTGGAGGAGGTGCGGGCCTACTCCTTAACTCTCCTGGGACTATCTAGTGCACCCGAAAATCCATTTTGTCCGCGTTGTCATGAGTTTCGTGGCAGTGGCAGGCGTGAGTTCATAGCTCGCCCCTTCCTTTTGCACAGCCTCCCACTCTCACGCGTGCCACTCCGGCGCCGGTTATTGGGAGGAGGTGCGCGTCTATTCCAGAGGTTCCCCTGGGACTATCTAGTACACCCGGGAATTCATTTTGGCTGTTTTGTCATGCGTTTGGGGGAAGTGGCAGGCGTGAGTTTAACGTTCACCGCCTTTTTTAGCACATGTGCCTCATAGTGCACAGCCTCTCATTCGTAGGCGGGCCTCTTCGGCGCCCGTGATTTGCATAAGGTGCGCACCTACTCACCAATTCCCCTTGGACAATCTCCTGCACCCGGGAATCCATTTTGGCCGCGTTGTCATGGGTTTCGTTGACGCGGCAGACGAGAGTTCAAGGCTCAACCCCTTCCTTTTGCACAGCCTCGCACTCTCACCCGTGCCACTCCGGCGCCCGTGATTGGAAGGAGGTGCGCGTCTACTCCCCAGCTCCCCTGGGACTATCAAGTGCACCCTGGAAACAATTTTGGCCGCGTTGTCATGCGTTTCGTGGAAGTGGCAGGCGTGACTACAAGGCTCACCCCTTCCTTTTGCACAGCGTCTCACTCTTACGCATGCCACTCCGTCTCCCGTCATTTCTTGGAGTTGTGCGTCCATTCGAGAGGATCCTCTGTGTTTAGTGCACCTGGGATTTTATTTTGGTCGCGTTGTCATGCGTTTCGTGGAAGTGGCAGGAGTGGGTACAAGGCTCACCGCCTTCTTTAGCACATGTGCCTCATAGTGCAGAGCCTCTCACTGTCACGCGTGCCACTCCGGCGCGCGTGATTGGCATAAGGTGCGCACCTACTCACCAATTCCCCTTGGACAATCTACTGCACCCGGGAATCCATTTTGGACGCGTTGTCATGCGTTTCGTGGAAGTGGCAAGCCTGACTACAAGGCTCACCCCTTCCTTTTGAGCAGCCTCTCAATCTCACGCATACTACTCGGTCGTCCGTGATTTGCAGGAGTTGCGCGTCTATTTCCGAGGTTCCCCTGGGTCTATTGCACCTGGCATTTCATTTTAGTCGCGTTGTTTTACGTTTCGTGGTAGTGGCAGGCGTGCGTAGAAGGCTGACCGCCTTCTTTAGCACATGTGCCTCATAGTGCACAGCCTCTCACTTGTAGGCGTGCCACTCCGACGCCCTTGCTTTGCACGAGGTGCGCGCTTACTACCCAATTCCCCTGAAACAATGTACTGCACCCGGGATTCCATTTTGGCCGCGTTTTCATGCGTTTTGTGGAGGTGGCAGACGTTAGTTCAAGGCTCACCCCCTTCTTTAGCACAGCCTCCCACTCTCACGCGTGCCACTCCGGCGCCCTTGATTTCCCTGAGTTGCGCGTCTATTCCCGAGGTTTCCCTGGGTCTAGTGCACGTGGGATTTCATTTTGGTCGCGTTGTCATGCGTTTTGTGGAAGTTATAGGCCTGAGTACAAGGCTCACCCCTTCCATTTGCACAGCGTCTCACTCTCACGCATGCCACTCCGTCGACCGTGATTTCCCTGAAATGCGCGTCTATTCCCGAGGTTTCCCTGTGTCTAGTGCACGTGGGATTTCATTTTGGTCGCGTTGTCATGCGTTTCGTGGAAGTGGCAGGAGTGAGTACAAGGCTGACCGCCTTCTTCAGCACATGTGCCTCATAGTGCACAGCCTCTCACTCGCAGTCGTGCCACTGCGGCACCCGTGATTTGCAGGAGGTGCGCGCCTAATCTCCAATTCCCCTGCGACAATATACTGAACTCGGGATTCCATTTTGGCCGCGTTTTTATGCGTTTCGTGGTGGTGGCAGGCGTGAGTTCAAGGCTAACCCCCTTCTTTTGCACAGCCTCTCACTCGCAGGCGTGCCACTCCGGCGCCCGTGATTTGCAGGATGTGCGCGCCTACTCCCCAACTCCCCTGGGACCATCTACTGGACCTGGGATTCCATTTTGGCCGCGTTGTCATGTGTTTCTTGCAGGTGCCAGGCGTGAGTTCAAGGCTCACCCCCTTCTTTCGCACAGCCTCCCACTCTCACGCGTGCCACTCCGGCGCCCGTGATTTGCAGGAGGTGCGCGCCTACTCCCCAACTCCCCTGGGACTATCTAGTGCACCTGGGAATCCATTTTGGCCGCGTTGTCATGCGTTTCGTGGAAGTGGCAAGCCTGACTACAAGGCTCACTCCTTCCTTTTGAGCAGCCTCTGAATCTCACGTATACTACTCCGTCGCCCGTGATGTGCAGGAGGTGCGCGCGTACTCCCGAACTCCCCTGCGACTATCTACTGCACCCGGGATTCCCTTTTTGGCCGCGTTGTCATGTGTTTCGTGGAGGTGGCAGGCGTGAGTTCAAGCCTCAGCCCCTTCTTTTGCACGGCCTCCCACTCGCACCCGTGCCACTCCGGCACCCGTGATTTGTAGGAGGTGCGCGCCTACTTCCCTACTCCCCTGGGACTATCTACTGCACCTGGGAATCCATTTTGGCCGCGTTATCATGTGTTTCGTTGAAGTGGCAGGCGTGAGTTCAAGGCTCACCCCCTTCTTTTGCACAGCCTTCCACTCTCACGCGTTCCACTCCGGTGCCCGTGATTTGCAAGAGGTGGGCGCCTACTCCTCAACTCCCCTGAGACTATCTACTTCACCGGGGAATCCATTTTGGCCTCGTTGTCATGTGTTTCTTGAAAGTGGCCGGCGTGAGTTGAAGGCTCAACCCCTTCTTTTGCACAGCCTCCTACTCTCACCCGTGCCATTTCGGCGTCCGTGATTTGCAGGAGGTGCGCGCCTACTACTGAACTTCCCTGGGACTATCTACTGCACCTGGGAATCCATTTTGGCCGCGTTGTAATGTGTTTCGTGGAAGTGGCAGGCGTGAGTTTAAGGCTCACGCCTTCCTTTTGCACAGCCTGTCACTCTCACGCGTGCAACTCTGTCGCCCGTGATTTGAAGGAGGTGCGCATTTACTCCTCAACTCCCCTGGGACTATCTACTGCAGCCGGGAATCCATTTTGGCCGCGTTGTCATGTGTTTCGTGGAAGTGGCAGGCGTGAGTTCAAGGCTCACCCGTTCCTTTTGCACTGCCTGTCACTCTCACGCATGCCACTCCGTCGCCCGTAATTTTCCGGAGTTGCACGTCTATTCCCGAAGTTTCCCTCGGTCTAGTGCAACAGGGATTTCATTTTGGTCGCGTTGTCATGCCTTTCGTGGAAGTGGCAGGCGTGAGTACAAGGCAAACCGCCTTCTTTGGCACATGTGCCTCATAGTGCACAGTCTCTCACTCGCACACGTGCCATTCCGACGCCCATGATTTGCAGGAGGTGCGCGCTTACTCCCCTAATTTTGGCCGTGTTGTCATGTGTTTCGTGCAAGTGGCACGCGTGAGTACAAGTCTCACGCCCTTCTTTTGCACTGCCTTTCACTCTCACGCACGCCACTCCGTCGCTTGTGATTCCCCGGAGTTACGCGTCTGTTCCCCAACTCCCCTGGGTCTAGTGCACCTGGAACTCCATTTTGGCCGCGTCGTCATGCGTTTCGTGGAAGTGGCAGGCGTGAGTACAAGTCTCACGACCTTGTTTAGGACATGTGCCTTATAGTGCAGAGCCCCTCACTCTCACGCATGCCACTCTGGCGCTCGTGGTTTCCAGGAGTTGCACGTATACTCCGCAACTCCTCTGGGTCTATCTAGTGCACACAGGATTCCATTTTGGCCGAGTTGTCATGTGTTTCGTGGAAATGGCACGCGTGAGTACAAGGCTCACCCCCTTCTTTTGCACAGCCTCTCTTACTGTCACGCATGCCAATCCGTCGCCCGTGATTTCCCGGAGTTGCGCGTCTATTCCGCAATTCCCCTGGGTATATCTAGTGCACCTGGGATTCCATTTTGGCCGCGTTGTCATGTGTTTCGTGGAAGTGGCACATGTAAGTAGAAGGGTCACCCCCTTCTTTTGCAGAGCCTCTCTTACTCTCACGCATACCACTCCGTCGCCCGTGATTTCCCGGAGTTGCGCGTGTATTCCCCAATTTCCCGGGATCTAGTGCACCTGGGATTCCATTTTGGCCGCGGTGTCTTGCGTTTCGTGGAGGTGGCACGCGTGAGTACAAGGCTCACCCCTTTCTTTAGCACATATGCCTCATAGTGCACAGCCTCTCACTCTCACGCTTGCCACTCCGGCGCCCGTGATCTCCAGGAGTTGCGCGTGTATTCCCCAACTCTCCTGGGTCTATCTAATGCACCTGGGATTCCATTTTGGCCGCAGTGTCATTCCTTTCGTGGAAGTGGCACGCGTGAGTACAAGGCTCACCCCCTTCTTTAGCACATATGCCTTATAGTGCACAGCCTCTCACTCTAACCCTTGCCACTGCGGCGCCCGTGATCTCCAGGAGCTGGACGTCTATTCCCCAGCTCCCATGGATCAATCTAGTGAAGCTGGGAGTCCATTTTGGCCTCGTTGTCATATGTTTCGTGGAAGTTACACGAGTGAGTACAAGGCTCACCCCTTTCTTTTGAACAGCCTCTCTTACTCTCACGCATGCCACTCTGTCGCCCGTGATTTCCCGGAGTTGCACGTCTATTCCGCAATTCCCCTGGGTCTAGTGCACCTGGGACTCCAGTTTGGCCGCGTTGTCATGCGTTTCGTAGAAGTGGCAGGCGTGGGTACAAGGGTCGCCCCCTTCTTTGTACATGTGCCTCCTTTTGCACAACCTCTCACTCTCACGCTTGCCACTCCGGCGCCCGCGATTCACAGGAGTTGCGCGTCTTTTTCCCAACCCCCCTGGGGCTATCTAGTGCACCTGGGTTTCCGTTTTGGCCGCGTTGTCATGCGTTTCGTGGAAGTGGCACGCGTGGGTACAAGGCTCACCCCTTTCTTTTGCACAGCCTCTCTTACTCTCACGGATGCCCCTCCGTCGCCCGTGATTTCTCGGAGTTGCGCGTCTATTGCGCAATTTACCTTGGTCTAGTTCACCTAAGATTCCAGTATGGCCGCGTTCTCATGCGCTTCGGGGAAGTGGCAGGCGTGGGTACAAGGGTCACCTTCTTCTTTAGCACATGTGCCTCCTTTTGCACGGCCTCTCACTCTCACGCTGAACACTCCGGCGCCCGCGGTTTACAAAAGTTGCGCGTCTTTTTCCCAACTCCCCTGGGTCTATATAGTGCACCTGGGATTCCATTTTGGCCGCGTTGTCATGCGTTTCGTGGAAGTGCCACGCGTGAGTACAAGGCTCACCGCTTTCTTTTGCACAGCTTTTCTTACTCTCACGTATGCCACTCCGGCGCCCGTGATTTCCCGGAGTTGCGCGTCTCTTGCCCAATTCCCCTGGGTCTAGTGCACCTGGGAATCCATTTTAGCCGCGTTGTCATTCGCGTCGTGAAAGTGGCAGGCGTGAGTACAAGGCTCACCCCCTTCTTTTGCACAGCCTCTAACTCTCTAGCCCTCGCCACTTTAGCGCCCGTGATTTCTAGGAGTTGCGCGTCTATTCCCTAACTCCCCTGGATCTATCTACTGCATCTGGGATTCCATTTTGGCAGCGGTGTGATGCGTTTCGTGGAAGTGGCATGCGTGAGTACAAGGCTCAGTTCCTTCTTTAGCGCATGTGCCTCATAGTGCACAGCCTCTCACTCTCACACTTGCCATTCCGGCGCCCGTGATCTCCAGGAGCTGCAGGTCTAATTCCCAACTCCCCTGGGTCTATCTAGTGCACCTGCGATTCCTTTTTGGCCACGTTGTCATGTGTTTCGTGGAAGTGGCAGGCGTGAGTACAAGGCTCACCCCTTTTTTTTGCACGGTCTCTCACTCTCACCCTCGCCACTCCGGCGCCCGTGATTTCCAGGAGTTGCGTGTCTATTCCCCAACTCTCCTGGGTCTATCTAGTGCACCTGGGATTCCATTTTGGCTTCATTCTCATGTGTTTCGTGGAAGTGGCACGCGTGAGTACAGGGCTCACCCCCTTCTTTTGCACAGCCTCTCTTACTTCCACGCATTCCACTACGTCGCCCGTGATTTCCCGGAGTTGCACGTCTATTGCGCAATTCCCCTGGGTCTTGTGCACCTAAGATTCCAGTATGGCCGCGTTCTCATGCGCTTCGAGGAAGTGGCAGGCGTGGGTACAAGGCTCACCTCCTTCTTTAGGACATGTGCCTCCTTTTGCACAGCCTCTCACTCTCACGCTGAACACTCCGGCGCCCGCGATTTACAGGAGTTCCGCGTCTTTTTCCCAACTCCCCTGGGTCTATCTAGTGCACCTGGGATTTCATTTTGTCCGCGTTGTCATGCGTTTCTTGGAAGTAACACGCGTGAGTACAAGTCTCACCCCTTTCTTTTGCACAGCCTCTCTTACTCTCACGCATGCCACTTAGGCGCCCGTGATTTCCCGGAGTTGCGCGTCTCTTGCCCAATTCCCCTGGGTGTAGTTAACCTGGGATTCCATTTTGGTAGCGTTTTCATGCGTTTAGTGGAGGTGGCCGCCGTGAGTACAAGGATCACCCCCTTTTTTTGCACAGGCTTTTACTCTTACCCTCGCCACTCAAGCGCCCGTGATTTCCAGGAGTTGAGCGTCTATTCCCCAACTCTCCTGGGTCTATCTAGTGCACCTGGGATTCCATTTTGGCCGCGGTGTCAGGCGTTTCGTGGAAGTGGCACCCGTGAGTACAAGGTTCATCCCCTTTTTTAGCACATATGCCTCATAGTGCACAGCCTCTCACTCTAACGCTTGCCACTCCGGCGCCGGTGATCTCCGGGAGTTGCACGTCTATTCCGCAACTCCCCTGAGTCAATCTTGTGCAGCTGGGATTCCATTTTGGCCGCGTTGTCATGTGTTTCGTGGAAGTGGCACGCGTGAGTACAAGGCTCACCCCCTTCTTTTGTACAGCCTCTCTTACTCTCACGCAGGCCACTCCGTCGCCCGTGATTTCCCGAAGTTACGCGTCTATTCCGCAATTCCCCAGAGTCTAGTGCACCTGGGATTCCAGTTTGGTCGCGTTGTCATGCGTTTCGTGGAAGTGGCAGCCGTGGGTACAAGGCTCACCCTCTTCTTTAGCACATGTGCCTCCTTTTGCACAACCTCTCACTCTCACGCTTGCCACTCTGGCGCCGGCGATTTACAGGAGTTGTGCGTCTTCTTCCCAACCCCCCTGGGTCTATCTAGTGCACCTGGGATTCCATTTTGGCCGCGTTGTCATGGGTTTCGTGGAAGTAACACGCGTGAGTACAAGTCTCACCCCTTCCTTTTGCACAGCCTGTCTTACTCTCACGGATGCCACTCCGTCGCCCGTGATTTTCTGGAGTTGCGCGTCTATTCCGCAATTCCCCTTGGTCTAGTGCACCTGGGATTCCAGTTTGGCCGCGTTGTCAAGCGTTTCGTGGAAGTGGCAGGCGTCATTACAAGGCTCACCCCCTCTTTTTGCACAGCCTCTCTCTCTAACGCATGCCACTTCGGCGCCCGTGATTTCTAGAAGTTGCACGTCTCCTGCATAACTCCCCTGGGTCCATCTAGTGCACCCGGGACTCTATTTTGGCCACGTTGTCATGCGTTTCGTGGAAGTGGCAGGCGTGATTACAAGGTTCACCCCCTTCTTTTATACAGCCTCTCACTCTCACGCATGCTTCTCCGGCGCCCGTGATTTCCAGGAAATGCGCGACTATTCCCTAACTCCCCTGGGTCTATCTACCGCACGCGGGATTCTATTTTGGTCGCGTTGTCATGCGTTTCGTGGTAGTGGCAGGCGTGAGTACAAGTCTCACCGCATTCTTTAGCACATGTGCCTTATAGTGCACAGCTTCTCACTCTCACGCGTGCCACTCGGGCGCCCGTGATTTCTCCGAGTTGTGCGTCTACTCACCAACTCCCCTGGGTCTATCTAGTGCACCCGGGATTCCATTTTGGCCGCATTGTCATGCGTTTCGTGGAGGTCGGAAGCGTGAGTACAAGACTCACCCCCTTCTTTTGCAGAGCCTCGTACTCTCACGCATGCCACTCCGACGCCCTTGATTTCCCGGAGTTGCGCGTCTATTTTTCCAATTCCCCTGGATCTACTGCACCTGGGATTACAGTTTGGCCGCGTTCTCATGCATTTCGTGGAAGTGGCAAGCGTTAGTACAAGGCTCACCCCCTTCTTTTGCATAGCCTCTCTCTCTCACGCATGCCACTCCGGCTCTTGTGATTTCCAGCAGTTGCGCGTCTACTCCCCAACTCCCCATGGTCCATGTAGTGCACCCGGGATTCTATTTTGGCCGTGTTGTCATGCGTTTCGTGGAATTGGCAGGCGCGAGTACAAGGCTTACCGCCTTGTTTAGCACATGTGGCTCATAGAGCACAGCCTCTGACTCTCACGCGTGCCACTCGGGCGCCTGTGATTTCTAGCAGTTGCGCGTCTACTCCCCAACTCCCCTGCGTCCATCTAGTACACACGGAATTCCATTTTGGCCGCGTTGTCATGCGTTTTGTGGAAGTGGCAGGCGTGAGTACAAGTCTTACCCCCTTCTTTTGCACAGCCTCTTACTCTCACGCATGCAACTCCGGCGCCCGTGATTTCCCGGAGTTGCGCGTCTATTTTTCCAATTCCCGTGGGTCTAGTGCACCTGGGATTCCATTTTGGCCGCGTTGTCATACGATTCGTGGAAGTGGCAGGGGTTATTACAAGGCTTACCCTCTCCTTTTACACAGCCTCTTTCTCTCACGCATGCCACTCCATCGCCCGTTTTTTCCAGTAGTTGTGCCTCTACTGCCCAACTCCCCTGGGTCCATCTAGTGCACCCGGGATTCCAGTTTGGCCGCGTTGTCATGCGTTTCGTGGAAGTGGCAGGCATGAGTACAAGGGTCACCCCTTCTTTTGTATAGCCTCTCACTGTCACGGATGCCACTCCGGTGCCCGTGATTTCCCGGAGTTGCGCGTCTATTTTATTAATTGCCCTCGGTCTAGTGCACCTAAGACTCCATTGTGGCCGCGTTGTCATGCGCTTCGTGGAAGTGGCAAGCGTCATCAGAGGGCTCACCCCCACCTTTTACACAGCCGCTTTCTCTCACGTATGCCACTCCGACGCCCGTGATTTCCAGGAGTTGCGCATCTATTCCCCAACTCCCCTGGGTCTTTCTACTGCACCCCGGGATTCCATTTTGGCCGCGTTGTCATGCGTTTCGTGGAAGTGGCAGGCGTAAGTACAAGTCTCACCGCCTTCCTTTGCACATGTGCCTGATAGTGCACAGCCTCTCACTCTCACGGGTGCCACCTGGGCGCCCGTGATTTTCATCAGTTGCGCGTCTACAGCCCAACTCCTCTGGGTCCATCTAGTGCACCCGGGATTCCATTTTGGCCGCGTTGTCATGCGTTTCGTGGAAGTGGCAGGCGTGAGTACAAGGCTCACCGCCTTCTTCAGCACATGTGCCTCATAGTGCACAGCCTCCCACTCTCACGCGTGCAACTCGGGCGCCCGTGATTTCCAGGAGTTTCACGTCTACTACCCAACTTTCCTGGGACCATCTAGTGCACCCGCGATTCCATTTTGGCCGCGTTGTCATGCGTTTCGTGGAAGTGGCAGGCGTGATTACAATGCTCATCCCCTTCTTTTGCATAGCCTCTCACTCTCTCGCATGCAACTCCGGCAACCGTGATTTCCCTGAGTTGCCCGTCTATTTTTCCAATTTCCCTGCGTCTAGTACACCTGGGATTCCATTTTGGCCGCGTTGTCATTCGTTTCCTGGAAGTGGCAGGCGTCAGTAGAAGGCTCACCCCCTCCTTTTGCACAGCCTCACTCTCTCGCGCATGCCACTCCGGCGCCCGTTATTTCCAGCAGAGTTGCGTCTACAGCCCAACTAACCTGGGTGCATCTAGTGCACCCGGTATTCCATTTTGGCCGCGTTGTGATGCGTTTCGTGAAAGTGGCAGGGGTAAGTACAAGATTCACCGCCTTCCTTAGCACATCTGCCTCATGTTGCACAGCCTCTCACTCTCATCATTGCCACTCGGGCGCCCCTGATTTCCAGCAGTTCTGCGTCTACTCCCCAACACCCCTAGGTGCAACTAGTGGACCCGGGATTCCATTTTAATCGCGTTGTCATGCGTTTCGTGGAAGTGGCAGGCCTAAGTACAAGGCTCACCGCCTTCTTTAGCACATGTGCCTCATAGTGCACAGCCTCTCACTCTCACGCGTGCCACTCCAGCGGCGTGATTTTCAGCAGCTGCGCGTCTACTCCCAAACTTCCCTGGGTCCATCTAGTGCACCCGGGTTTCCATTTTGGCCGCGTTGTCATGCGTTTCGTTAAAGTGGCAGGCGGCAGTACAAGGCTCACCGCGTTCTTTAGCACATGTGCCCAACTCCCCTGGGTCCATGTAGTGCACCCGGGATTCCATTTTAACCGCGTAGTCATGCGTTTCGTGGAAGTGGCAGGCCTGAGTACAAGGGTCACCCCCTTCTTTTGCACACCCTCTCACTCTCACGCATGTTACTCCGGCAGCCGTGAATTCCCAGAGTTGCACGTCTATTCCCGAGGTTGCCGTGTGTCTAGTGCACCCGGCATTCCATTTTGGCTGCGTTGTCATGCGTTTCGTGGAAGTAGCAGGCGTGAGTACAAGGCTCACCCTTCCTTTTGCAAAGCCTCTCACTCTCACCCATGCCAATCCGTCGCCCGTGATTTCCCAGAGTAGCACGTCTTTTCCTGAGGTTCCCCTGTGTCTAGTGCACCCGGGATTCCATTTTATCCGCGTTCGCATGCGTTTCCTGGAAGTGGCAGGCGTGAGTACCAGGCTCATCGCCTTTTTCAGCACATGTGCCTCATAGTGAACAGCCCCCCACTCTCTCGCGTGCAACTCGGGCGCCCGTGATCTCCAGGAGTTGCACGTCTAAAACCCAACTCGCCTAGGTCCATCTAGTGCACCCGCGATTCCATTTTGGCCGCGAAGTCATGCTTTTCGTGGAACTGGCAGGCGTCATTACAAGTCTCACCTCCTTCTTTTGCACAGCCTCTCTCTCTTACGCTTGCCACTCCGGCGCCCGTAATTTGCAGCAGTCGCACGTCTACTGCTTAACTCCCCTGTTTCCATCTAGTGCACCCGAGATTCCATTTTGGCCGCGTTGTCATGCGTTTCGTGGAAGTGGAAGGCGTGAGTACAATGCTCACCGCCTTCTTTAGCACACGTGCCTCATAGTGCACAGCCTCTCACTCCCACACGTGCCACTCGGGAGCCGTGATTTTCAGCAGTTGCGCGTCTACTCCCAAACTTCCCTGGGTCCATCTAGTACACCTGGGTTTCCATTTTGGCAGCGTTGTCATGCGTTTCGTGGAAGTGGCAGGCGTCAGTACAAGGCTCACGGCGTTCTTTAGCCCATGTGCCTCATAGTGCACAGTCTCTCACTCGCACGCGTACCTTTCCGGCGCCCGTGATTTGCATCAGTTGCACATATACAGCCCAACTCCTCTGGGTCCATCTAGAGTACCCGGGAATCCATTTTGGCCGCGTTGTCATGTGTTTTGTGGAAGTGGTAGGCGTGAGTTCAAGGCTCACCCCCTTTTTTGGCACAGCCTCCCACTGTCACGCCTGCCATTCCGGCGCCCGTGATTTGCAGGAGTGGTGAGTCTACTCCCCAGCTCCCCTGGGACTATCTAGTGCACCCTGACTTCCATTTTAACCGGGTTGTCATGTGTTTCGTGCAAGTGGAGGGCGTGAGTACAAAGCTCACACCTGCCTTTTGCACAGCCTCTCACTCTCACGCATGCCACTCCGTCGCCCGTGATTTCCCGAGTTACGTGTCTATTCCCGAGGTTCCCATAGGTCTAGTGCACGTGGGATTCCATTTTGGTGGCGTTGTCATGCGTTTCGTGGAAGTGGCAGGCGTAAGTACAAGGCTCACCGCCTTGTTTAGCACATGTGCCTTTCAGTGCACAGCGTCTCACTTTCACACGTGCCACTCCAGCGCCAGTGATTTGTAGGAGTTGCGCGTGTACTCGCCAACTCCCCTGGGACTATCTAGTGCATCCCGGAATCCATTTTGGCCGCATTGCCATGTGTTTCGTGGAAGTGGAAGGCGTGAGGACAAGGCTCATCCCCTCCTTTTGCACAGCCTCTCACTCTCACGCATGCCACTCCGTCTCCCGCCATTTCCCGGAGTTTCGCGTCTATTCCCGAGGTTCCCATGGGTCTAGTTCATCTGAGATTCCCTTTTGGTGGCGTTGTCATCCGTTTCGTGGAATTGGCAGTTGTGAGTACAAGGCTCACCACCTTCTTTAGCACATGTGCCTCATGGTGCAGAGCCTCTCACTTTCAGGTGTGCCACTCCGGCGCCCGTGATTTGCAGGAGTTGCGCGTCTACTCCCTAACTCCTCTACGACTATCTAGTGCACCCTGGATTCCATTTTGGCCGCGTTGTCATGTTTTTCGTGGAAGTGGCGCGCGTGAATACAAGGCTGAACCCCTCCTCTTGCACAGCTTGTCATTCTCACGCGTGCCACTCCGGCGCCCGTGATTTGCAGGAGTTGCGCGTCTACTCCCCAACTCCCCTAAGACTATCTAGTGCACCCGGGATTCGATTTTGGCCGCGTTGTCATGCGTTTTGTGGAAGTGGCAGGCGTGAGTACAAGGCTCACCGCCTTCTTTAGCATATGTGCCTCATAGTGCACAGCCTCTCACTCTCACGCGTGCCACTCCAGCGCCCGTGATTTTCAGGAGTTGGGCGTCTACTCCTCAACTCCCCTGGGACTATCTAGTGCACCCTGAATTCCATTTTGGCCGCCTTGCCATGTTTTTCGTGGAAGTGGCGCGCGTGAGTACAGGACTTACCCCCTCCTTTAGCAGAGTCTCTTACTGTCACGCATGCCACTCCGTCGCCTGTGATTTCCCGGAGTTGCGCATTTATTTATGTACTAGACACAGGTTCCCCTGTGTCTAGTACACCTGGGATTGCATTTTGGTCGCGTTGTCATGGGTGTTGTGGAAGTTGCAGGCGTGAGTACAAGGCTCAACGCCTTCTTTAGCACATGTGCCTTATAGTGCACAGCCTCTCACTCTCACGCGTGACGCAGGGCGCCCGTGATTTGCAGGAGTTGCGTGCCTACTCGCCAACTCCCCTGGCACTATCTAGTTCACCCGGGATTCCATTTTGGCCTCGTTGTCATGTGTTTCGTGGAAGTGGCAGGCGTGAGTTGATAGCTCGCCCCTTTCCTTTTAAAAGCCTCTTACTCTCACTAGAGTTGGGTCTAGTGCACCTGGGATTTCATTTTGGTCGAGTTGTATTGCGTTTCGTGGAAGTGGCAGGCGTGAGTACAAGGCTCGCCGCCTTCTTTAGCACATGTGCCTCATAGTGCACAGCCTCTCACTCGCACGCCTGCTACTCCGGCGTCCGTGATTAGCACGAGGTGCGCGCCTACTCCCCAACTCCCCTGGGACTATCTAGTGCACCCGGGAATCCATTTTGGCCGCGTTGTCAGGCTTTTCATGGAAGTGGCAGGCGTGATTACAAGGCTCACCCCTTCCTTTTGCACAGCCTCTGACTCTCACGCATGCCACTCCGTCGCCCGTGATTTTCCGGAGTTCTGCATTTATTTCCAAGGTTCCTCTTGGTCTAATGCACCTGGGATTCCATTTTGGTATCGTTGTCATGCGCTTCGTGGAAGTGGCAGGCGTTAGTACAGGGCTCACCGCTTTCTGTAGCACATGTGCCTTATAGTGCACAGCCTCTCACTCGCACGCGTGCCAGTCCGGCGCCCGTGATTTGCAGGAGGAGCGCGCCTACTCCCCAACTCCCCTGGGACTATCTAGTGTACCCGGGAATCCATTGTGGCCGCGTTGTGATGCGTCTCGTGGAAGTGGCAGGTGTGAGTTCAAGGCTCACCCCTTCCTTTTGCACAGCCTCTCACTCTTTCACAAGCCACTCTCGTTGCCCGCGATTTCCCGGAGTTGCTCGTCTATTCCCGAGGCTCCCCTGGGTCTAGTGCACCTGAGATTCTATTTTGGTCGCGTTGGCATGCGTCTCGTGGAAGTGGCAGGCGTGAGTAGAAGACTCACTGCCTTCTTTAGCACATGTGCCTCATAGTGCACAGCCTCTCACTCGCACGCGTGCCATTCCGGCACCCGTGATTTGCAGGAGATGCGCGCCTACTCCCCAACTCCCCTAGGACTATCTAGTGCACCAGGGATTCCATTTTTGCCGCGTTGTCATGTGTGTTGCGGAAGTAGCAGGCGCGAGTTCAAGGCTCACCCCCTTCTTTTGCGCAGCCTCCGACTCTGATTTGTGCCAATCCGACACCCGTGACTTGCAGGAGGTGCGCGTCTATTCCCAACTCCCCTGGGACTATCTAGTGCACCCGGGATTCCATTTTGGCCGCGTTGTCATGTCTTTCATGGAAGTGGCAGGCGTGAGTATAAGGCTCACCCCTTCCTTTTTTACAGCCTCGCACTCTCACGCATGCCACTCCGTCGCCCGTTATTTGCCGGAGTTGCGCGTCTATTCCCGAGGTTCCCTTGGGTCTAGTGCACCTGGGATTTCATTTCGGTCGAGTTGTATTGCGTTTTGTGGAAGTGGCAGGCGTGAGTACAAGGCTCACCGCCTTCTTTAGCACATGTGCCTCATAGTGCACAGCTTCTCACTCGCACGCCTGCCACTCCGGCGCCTGTGATTAGCAGGAAGTGCGCGCCTACTCCCCAACTCCCCTGGGATTATCTAGTGGAGCCGGGAATCCATTTTGGCCGCGTTGTCATAAGTTTCACGCAAGTGGCAAGCGTGATTACAATGCTCACCACTTTGTTTTGCACCGCCTCTCACTCTCACGCATGCCACTTCGTCGCTTATTTCCCAAAGTTGGGCGTCTACTTCCGAGGTTCCGCTGTGTCTAGTAGACCTGGGGTTATATTTTTGTCGCGTTGTCATGCGTTTCGTGGAAGTGGCAGGCGTGAGTACAGGTCTCACCGCCTTCTTTAGCACATGTGCGTCATAGTGCACAGCCTCTCACTCTCACGCGTGCCACTCCGGCGCCCGTGATTTGCAGGAGTTGCGCATCTACTCCCTAACTCCCCTGGGACTATCTATTGCACCCGGGATTCCATTTTGGCCGCGTTGTCATGTGTTTCGTGGAAATGGCAGGCGTGAGTTTAAGGTTCAAGCCCTTTTTTTGCACAGCATCGTACTCTCATGCGTGGCACTCCGGTGCCCGTGATTTGCAGGAGGTTGGCGTCTACTCCCCAACTCCCCTGGGACTATCTAGTGCACCCGGGATTCCATTTTGGTCGCGTTGTCATGTGTTTCGTGGAAGTGGCACGCTTGAGTACAAGGCTCACCCCTTCCTTTTGCACAGCCTCTCACTCTCACGCATGCCACTCCGTCTTGCGTGATTTCACGGAGTAGCTCGTCTATTCCCGAGGTTCCCCTGGGTCTAGTGCACCTGGGCTTATATTTTGGTCGCGTTCTCAAGCGTTTCGTAAAAGTGGCAGGCATGAGTACAAGGCTGATCGCCTTCTTTAGCAGATATGCCTCATAGTGCACAGCCTCTCACTCGCACACTTGCCACTCCGGCGGCTGTGATCTGCAGGAGGTTCGCGCCTACTCTCCAACTCCCCTGGGACTATCTTTTTGCACCCGGGAATCCATTTTGGCCGCGTTGTCATGTGTTTCGTGGAAGTGGCAGGCGTTTGTTTAAGGCTTACCCCCTTCTTTTGCACAGCCTCTCACTCTCACGCGTGCTACCCCGGTGCCCGTGATTTGCAGGAGTTGCGCGTCTACTACCTAACTCCCCTGGGACTATCTAGTGCTCCCGGTATTCCATTTTAGCCGCGTTGTCATGTGTTTCGTGGAAGTGGCAGGCGTGAGTACAAGGCTCGCCGCCTTCTTTAGCACATGTGCCTCATAGTGCAGAGACTATCACTGGCACGCGTGCCACTCTGACGCCCGTTATTTGCAAGAGGTTCGTGCCTATCTGCATCTCTTCTGGAGACTATCTAGTGTACCCGGGAATCCATTCTGGGCGCGTTGTCATGTGTTTCGCGGAAGTGGGAGGCTTGAGTTTAAGGTTCACTCCCTTCTTTTGCACAGCCTCCCACTCTCACGCGTGGCACTCCGGCGCCTGTGATTGGCAGGAGGTTGGCGTCTACTCCCCAACTCCCCTGGGAGTATATAGTGCACCCGGGATTCCATTTTGGCCGCGTTGTCATGTGTTTCGTGGAAGTGGCAGGCGTGACTACAATGCTGACCCCTTCCTTTTGCACAGCCTCTCACTGTCACGTATGCCACTCCGTCTCCCTTGATTTCCAGCAGTTGCACGTCTATTCTTGAGGTTCCCCTATGTCTAGTGCACCTCAGAATCTATTTTGGTCGCGTTGTCATGCGTTTCTTGGAAGTGGCAGAGGTGAGGACAAGGCTCACTGCCTTCTTTAGCACATGTGCCTCATACTGCACAGTCTCTAAATTGCACGCGTGCCACTCCGGCGCCCGTGATTTTCAGGAGAAGCAAGTCTACTCCCCAACTCCCCTGGGACTATCTAGTGCACTTGGGAATCCATTTTGGCCGCGTTCTCATGTGTTTCGTAGAAGTGGCAGGCGTGAGTTCAATGCTCACCCCCTTATTTTGCACAGCCTCTATCTCTTACGCATGCCACTGCGTTGCCCGTGTTTTCCCAGAGTTGCGCGTCTATTTCCCAGGTTCCGCTGGGTTAAGTGCACCTGCGATTTCATTTTGGTTGCGTTGCCATGCGTTTCGTGGAGGTGGCAGGCGTAAGTACAAGGCTCACCCCCTTCTGTAGCACATGTGCCTCATAGTGCACATTCTCTCACTCGCACGCGTGGCACTCCGTCGCCCCCAATTTGCAGAAGGTGCGCGCTTAGTCTGCAACTCCCATGGGACTATCTAGAGCAACCGGGAATCCATTTTGGCCGCCTTGTCATGCGTATCGTGGAAGTGGCAGGCGTGAGTACCAGGCTCATCCCTTCCTTTTGCACTGCCTCTCACTCTCACGCATACCACTCTGTCGCCCGTGATTTCCAGGAGTTGCGCGCCTATTCCCGAGGTTCCCCTTGGTCTAGTGCACCTTAGATTCTACTTTGGTCGCGTTGTCATGCGTTTCGTGGAAATGGCTGGCGTGAAAAAAGGGCTCATCGCCTTCTGTAGCAGATGTGCCTCATAGTGCACAGCTTCTCACTCTCACCCGTGCAACTCCCGCGCCCGTTCTTTTCAGGAGTTGCGCGCCTACTTTCCAACTCCCTTGGGACTATGTAGTGCACCCGGGATTCTATTTTGGCCGCGTTGTCATGTGTTTCGTGGAAGTGGCAAGCGTGAGTTCAAGGCTCACACCCTTTTTTTGCACAGCCTCCCACTCTCACGCGTGCCACTCTGGCGCCCGTAATTTGCAGAAGGTGCGAGTCTACTCCCGAACTCCCCTGGGACTATCTAGTGCACCCGGGATTCTATTTTGGCCGCGTTGTCATGCGTTTCGTGGAAGTGGCAGGCGTAAGTACAAGGCTCACCCCTTCCCTTTGCACAGTCTTTAACTCTCACGCATGCCATTCCGTCGCCCGTGATTTCCCGGAGTTGCGCGTCTATTCCCGACGTTCCCCTGGGTCTAGTGCACCTGGGATTTCATTTTGGCCGCGTTGTCATGCCTTTCGTGGAAGTGGCAGGCGTGAGTACAAGGCTAACCGCCTCCTGTAGCATATCTAAGTTATAGTGCACAGCCTCTCAGTCGCACGCGTGCCAATCCGGCGCCCTTGAGCACCAGCAGTTGTGCGTCTGCTCCCCATCTCCCCTGCGTCTATCTAGTGTACGCGGGATTCCATTTTGGCCGCGTTGCGCTGGGTTTCGTGGAAGTGGCACGCGTGAGCACAAGGGTCACCCGCTTTTTTTGCAGAGCTTCTCACTCTCACGCATACCACTCCGTCGCCCGTGATTTCCCGGAATTGCGCGTTTATTTCCCAATTCCCCTGGGTATAGTGCAGCTGGGATTCTATTTTGACCGCGTTCTCATGCGTTTCGTGGAAGTGGCAGGCGTCAGTACAAGACTCAGGGGCTTATTTAGCACATGTGGCTCATAGTGCACAGGCTCTCACTCGCACGCTTGCCATTCCGGCGTCCGTGATTTGCAGTTGGTCCGCGTCTACTCCCCAACACCCCTGGGACTATCTAGTGCACCCAGGATTCCATTTTGGCCGCGTTGTCATGCGTTTCGTGGAAGTGGCAGGCGTGAGTACAAGGCTCACTGCCTTCTTTAGCACATGTGCCTCATAGTGCACAGTCTCTCACTCGCGCGCGTGCCACTCCGACGTCCGTGATTTGCAGGAGGTGCGCGCCTACTCCTCAACTCCCCTGGGACTATCTAGTGGACACGGGAATCAATTTTGACCGCGTTGTCATGTGTTTCGTAGAAGTGGCAGGTTTGATATAGAGGCTCAGTCTCTTCTTTTGCACAGCCTCCCACTCTCACGCATGCCACTCCGGCGCCCGTGATTTGCAGGAGGTGCGCGTCTACTACCCAACTCCCCTGGGACTATCTAGTGCACCCGGGATTCCATTTTTGATGAGTTTTCATGTGTTTCGTGGAAGTGGCAGGCGTGAGTACAAGTCTCACCACTTCCTTATGCACAGCCTCTAACTCTCACGCATGCCACTACGTCGCCCGTGATTTCCCGGAAATGCGCGTCTATTCCCGAGGCTGCCCTGGGTCTAGTGCACCTGGGATTTCATTTTGGCCGTGGTGTTATGCGTTTCGTGGAAGTGGCAGGCGTGAGTACAAGGCTCACCGCCTTCTGTAGCATATGCGCCTCATAGTGCACAGCCTCTTACTCGCACGCCTGCCAATCCGGCGCCCGTGATTTGCAGGAGGTGCGCGTCTACTCCCCAACTCCCCAGGGACTATCTAGTTCACACGGGAATCCATTTTGGCCCCGTTGTCATGTGTTTCGTGGAAGTGCCAAGGGTGAGTTCAAGGCTCACCCCCTTCTTTTGCACAGCCTCCAACTCTCACGGTTGCCACTCTGGCGCCCGTGATTTGCAGAGGGTGCGCGTCTACTCCCCAACTCTTTTGGGACTATCTAGTGCACCCGGGATTCCATTTTAGCCGCGTTGTCATGCGTTTCGTGGAAGTGGCAGGCGTGAGTACAAGGCTGACCGCCTTCTTTAGCACATGTGCCTCATAGTGCAAAGCCTCTCACTCAAACGCGTGCCAATCCGACGCCCGTGATTTGCAGGAGGTGCGTGCCTACTCCTTAACTACCCTGGGACTATCTGGTGCACCCGGGAGTCCATTTTGGCCGCGTTGTCATGTGTTTCGTGGAAGTGGGAGACCTGAGTTCAAGGCTCAGCCTCTTCTTTTGCAATGCCTGCCACTCTCACGCATGCCACTCCGGTGCCCGTGATTTGCGGGAGGTGCGCGTCTATTCCTTAACTCCCCTGGGACTATCTAGTGCACCCGGGATTCCATTTTGGCCGCGTTGTCATGCGTTTCGTGGAAGTGGCAGTCGTAAGTACAAAGGTTACCCCTTCCATTTGCATTGCCTTTCACTCTAACGCATGCCAATCCGTCGATCGTGATTTCCCGGTGTTGCGCGTCTATTCCCGAGGTTGCCTTTGGTCTAGTGCACCTGGGATTTCATTTTGGCCGCGTTGTCATGAATTTCGTGGAAATGGCAGCCGTGAGTACAAGGTCGACCACCTTCTGTAGCAGATGTGCCTCATAGTGCACAGCCTCTTACTCGCACGTCTGCCAATCCGGCGCCCGTGATTTGCAGGAGGTGCCCGTCTACGCCCCAACTCCACTGAGACTATGTAGTTCACCCGAGAATCCATTTTGGCCGCGTTGTCATGTGTTTCGTGGAAGTTTTAAGCGTGAGTTCAAGGCTCACCCCCTTCTTTTGCGCAGCGTCCCACTCTCACGCATGCCACTCTGGCGCCTGTGATTTGTCAGGAGGTGTGCGTCTACTCCCCAACTCCCCTGGGACTATCTCGTGCAACCGGAATTTCATTTTGGCCGTGTTGTCATGCGTTTCGTGGAAGTGGCAGGCGTGAGTACAAGGCTGACCGCCTTCTTTAGCACATGTGCCTCATAGTGTACAGCCTCTCACTCGATCGCGTTCCAATCCGACGCCCGTGATTTGCAGGAGGTGCGAACCTACTCCTTAACTCCACTGGGACTGTCTAGTGGACTCAGGAATCCATTTTGGCCTCGTTGTCATGTGTTTCGGGGAAGTGGCAGGCCTGAGTTCAAGGCTCAGCCCTTCTTTTGCACAGCCTCCCACTCTTACGCATGCCACTCTGGCGCCCGTGATTTGCAGTTGGTGCGCGTCTACTCCCCAACTCCGTTGGGACTATTTAGTGCAACCGGAATTCCATTTTGGCCGCGTTATCATCCGTTTCGTTGAAGTGGCAGGCGTGAGTACAAGGCTGACCGCCCTCTTTAGCACATGTGCCTCATAGTGCACAGCCTTTCACTTGCGCGCGTGCCAATCCGACGCCCGTTATTTGCAGGAGGTGCACGCCTATTCCTTACTCCCCTGGGACTGTCTAGTGCACCCTGGAAACAATTTTGGCCGCGTTGTGATGCGTTTCGTGGAAGTGTCAGGCGTGAGTACAAGGCTCACTCCTTCCTTTTTGCACAGCCTCTCACTCTTACGCATGCCACTTCGTCTTCCGTCATTTCTTGGAGTTGCGCATCCATTCCAGAGGTTCCTCTTTTTTTAGTGCACCTGGGAATTCATTTTGGTCTCGTTGTCATGCGTTTCGTGGAAGTGGCAGGAGTGAGTACAAGACTCACCCCCTTCTTTTGCACAGCCTCCAACTCTCACGCGTGCTACTCCGGCGTCCCTGATTTGCAGGAGGTGCGTGCCTACTCCCCAACTCCCCTGGGACTATCTAGTGCACCCGGGAATCCATTTTGGCCGCGTTGTCATGCGTTTCGTGGAAGTGGCAAGAGTGAGTACAAGGCTGACCGCCTTCTTCAGCACATGTGCCTCATAGTGCACAGCCTCTCACTCGCAGGCGTGCCATTCTGGCGCCCGTGATTTCCAGGAGGTGCGCTCCTACTCTACTATTCCCCTGCGACAATCTACTGCACTCGGGATTCCAATTTGGCCGCGTTTTCATGCGTTTCGTGGAGGTGGTAGGCGTGAGTTCAAGGCTCATCCCTTTCTTTTGCCCAGCCTCTCACTCGCAGGCGTGGCACTCTGGCGCCCGTGATTTGCAGGATGTGCGCGCCTACTCCCGAACTCTCCTGTGACCATCTACTCCACCCGGGATTCCATTTTAGGCACTTTGTCACGTGTTTCTTGCAGGTGGCAGGCGTGATTTCAAGTCTCACCCCCTTCTTTTGCACAGCCTCCAACTCTCACGCGTGCTACTCCGGCGTCCCTGATTTGCAGGACGTGCGTGCCTACTCCCCAACTCCCCTGGGACTATCTAGTGCACCCGGGAATCCATTTTGGCCGCGTTGTCATGCGTTTCGTGGAAGTGGCAGAACTTAGTACACTCAAAAGCGTGCAACTCCGGCGCCCCTGATTTGCAGGGGATGCACGCCTACTCTCCAATTCCCGTGGGACAATCTGCTGCACCCCAGATTCCATTTTGGGCGCTTTCTCATGCGTTTCTTGGAGGTGGCAGACGTGAGTTGAAGGCTCACCCCCTTCTTCTGCAGACCCTCTCACTCGCAGGTGTGCCACTCCGGCGCCCGTGATTTGCAGGAGGTTCGCGCCTACTCCCCAACTCCCCTGGTACCATCTACTGCACCCGGAATTCCATTTTGGCCGCGTTGTCATGTGTTTCGTCGAGGTGGCAGGCGTGAGTTCAAGGCTCACCCCCTTCTTTTGCACAGCCTCCCACTCTCACGCGTGCAACTCCGGCGCCCTCGATTTCCCGGAGTTGCGCGTCTATTCCCGAGGTTCCCGTGGGTCTAGTGCACCTGGGATTTCATTTTGGTCGCGTTTTCATGCGTTTAGTGGAAGTGGCACGCGTGAGTACAAGGCTGACCGCCTTTTTTAGCACATGTGCCTCATAGTGCACAGCCTGTCACTCGCAGGCGTGCAACTCCGGCGCCCGCTCGTGATTTGCAGGAGGTGCGGTCCTACTCTCCAACTCCCCTGGGACTATCTAGTGCACCCGGGATTCCATTTTGGCCGCGTTGTCATGTGTTTCGTGGAAGTGGCAGGCGTGAGTGCAGACTCACCTTTTTTTTTCGCACATGTGATTCATAGTGCACAGTCTCTTACTCGCAGTCGTGCCAATGCGGCGCCCCTGAATTGCAGGAGGTGCACGCCTTTTCCCCAATTCCCCTGGGACAATCTACTGCACCCGAGATTCCATTTTGGCCGCGTTGTCATGTGTTTCGTGGAAGTGGCAGGCGTGAGTGCAGACTCACCGTCTACTTTGGCACATGTGATTCATTGTGCACAGTCTCTTACTCGCAGTCGTGCCAATCCGGCGCCCCTGAATTGCAGGAGGTGCACGCCTTTTCCCCAATTCCCCTGGGACAATCTACTGCACCCGTGATTCCATTTTGGCCGCGTTGTCATGTGTTTCGTGGAGGTGGTAGGCGTGAGTTCAAGGCTCACCCCCTTCTTTTGCAGAGCCTTCCACTCTGAGCGGGCAACTCCGGCGCCTGTGATTTGCAGGAGGTGCGCGCGTACTCCCCAACTCCCCTGGGACTATATAATTCTCCCGGGAATCGATTTTGGCCGCGTTGTCATATGTTTCGTGGAAGTGGCAGGCCTGAGTACTAGGCTCACCACGTGCTTTTCAACTGCCTCTCACTCTCACGCATGCCACTCCGTTGCCCTTGATTTCCCGGAGTTGCGCGTCTATTCCCGAGGTTCCCCTGGGTCTAGTGCACCTGGGATTTCATTCGCGTTGTTATGTGCTTCGTGGAGGTGGAAGGCGTGAGTTCAAGGTTCACTCCGTTTTTTTGCACAGCCTCCCACTCTCACGCGTGCCACTCCGCCGCCCGTGATTTGCAGGAGGTGCGCGCCTACTCTTTAACTCCCCGGGGACTATCTACTGCACCGGGGAATCCATTTTGGCCGCGTTTTCATCTGTTTCGTGGAAGTGGCAGGCGTGAGTTTAAGGCTCACCCCCTTCTTTTGCACAGCATCCCACTCTCACGCGTGCCACTCGAACGCCCGTGATTTGCAGGAGGTGCGCGCCTACTCGTCCACTCCCCTCGTACTGTCTACTGCACCGGGGAATCTATTTTGGCCGCGTTGTCATGTGTTTCGTGGAAGTGGGAGGCGTGAGTTGAAGGCTCACCCCTTCCTTTTGCACAGCCTGTCACCCTCACGCGTGCCACTCCGTCGCCCGTGATTTGCAGGAGGTGTGCGCCTACTCCTTAACTCCCATGGGACTTTCTACTGCACCCGGGAATCCACTTTGGCCGCGTTTTCATGTGTTTCGTGGAAGTGGCACGCGTGAGTTGAAGCCTCACCCCTTCCTTTTGCACAGCCTGTCACTCTCACCCATGCTACTCCGTCTCCCGTGATTTCCCGGAGTTGCTCGTCTATTCCCGAGGTTCCCCTGAGTCTAGTGCATGTGAAATTTTGTTTTGGTGGCGTTGTCATGCGTTTCATGGAGGTGGTAGGCGTGAGTACAGGGTTCACCGCCTTCTTTAGCACATGTGATCCATAGTGCACAGCCTCTCACTCGCAGGCGTGCCAATCCGGCGCCCCTGAATTGCAGGAGGTGCTCGCTTTTTTCCCAATTCCCCTGGGACAATCTACTGCACCCGCGATTCCATTTTGGCCGAGTTGTCATGTGTTTCGTGGAGGTGGCAGGCATGAGTTCAAGTCTAACCCCTTTCTCCTGCAGAGCCTTCCACTCTGAGCGTGCCACTTCGGCGCCCGTGATTTGCAGGAGGTGCGTGCGTACTCCCCAACTCCCCTGGGACTATATAATTCTCCCGGGAATCCATTTTGGCCGCGTTGTCATACGTTTCGTGGAAGTTGCAGGCCTGAGTACAAGGCTCACCACGTGCTTTTCCACTGCCTCTCACTCTCACGCATGCCACTCCGTTGCTCGTGATTTCTCGGAGTTGCGCGTCTATTCCCGAGGTTCCCCTGGGTCTAGTGCACCTGGGATTTCATTTTGGCCGCGTTGTTATGTGCTTCGTGGAGGTGGCAGGCGTGAGTTCAAGGCTCACCCCCTTCTTTTGCACAGCCTCCCACTCTCACGTGTGCCACTCCGGCGCCCGTGATTTGCAGGAGGTGCGCGGCCACTCCAAAACTCCCCTGGGACTATCTAGTGCTCCCGGTAATCCAATTTGGCCAAGTTGTCATGCGTTTCGTGCAAGTGGCATGCCTGAGTACAAGGCTCACCCCGTCATTTTGAACACCCTGTCACTCTTACGCATGCCACTCCGTCGCCCGTGATTTCCCGGAGTTGCGCCTCTATTCCCAAGGTTCCCCTGGGTCTAGTGCAACTTGGATTTCAGTTTGGTTGCGTTGTTATGCGTTTCGTAAAAGTGGCAGGCGTGAGTACGAGGCTGACCGCCTTCTTTAGCACATGTGCCTCATAGTGCAGAGACTCCCACTCTCACCTGTGCCACTCCGGAGCCCGTGATTTGCAGGAGGTGCGCGGCCACTCCACAACTCCCCTGGGACTTTCTACTGCACCCGGGAATCCACTTTGGCCGCGTTTTCATGTGTTTCGTGGAAGTGGCAGGCGTGAGTTGAAGGCTCACCCCTTCCTTTTGCACAGCCTGTCACTCTCACCCATGCCACTCCGTCGCCCTTAATTTCCCGGAGTTGCACGTCTATTCCCGAGGTTCCCTTGGGTCTAGTGCACCAGGGATTTCATTTTGGTCGCGTTGTCATGCCTTTCGTGGAAGTGGCAGGCGTGAGTACAAGGCACACCGCCTTGTTTGGCACATGTGCCTCATAGTGCACAGTCTCTCACTCGTAGACGTGCGCGCTTACTCCCCTACTCCCCTGGGACTATCTACTGCACCCGGGAATCCATTTTGGCCGCGTTATGAAGTGTCTTGTGGAAGTGGCAGACTTGAGTTCAAGACTCACCTCCTTATTTTGCACAGCCTTCCACTCTCACGCGTGCTACTCCGTCGCCCGTGATTTGCAGGAGGTACGCACCTACTCCTCAACTCCCCTGGGACTATCTACTTAACCAGGGAATCGATTTTGGCCGAGTTGTCATGTGTTTTGTGGAGGTGGCAGCCATGAGTTCAAGGCTCACCTCTTTCTTTTGCAATGCCTGTCACTCTCACGCGTGCCACGTCGTCGCCCGTGATTTGCAGGAGGTGCGCACCTACTCATCAACTCCCCTGGGACTATCTACTGCACCCGGGAATTCATTTAAGCCGCGTTATCATTTGTTTCGTGGAAGAGGCAGGCGTGATTTCAAGGCTCACCCCTTCCTTTTCCACAGCCTGTCACTCTCACGCATGCCTCTCCGTCGCCCGTGATTTCCCGTAGTTGCACGTCTACTCCCGAGGTTTTCCTGGGTCTAGTGCACCTGGGATTTCTTTTTTGTCGCGTTGTCATCCGTTTCGTGGAAGCGGCAGGCGTGATTACAAGGGTCACCGCCTTCTTTGGCACATGTGCCTCATAGTGCAAAGCCTCTCACTCGCACGCGTGCCACTCCAGCGCCCGTGATTTGCAGGCGGTGCGCGTCTACTCGCCTACTTCGCTGGGAGTATCTACTGCACCCGGGAATCCATTTTGGCCGCGTTCGCATGAGTTTCGTGGAAGTGGTAGGCGTGAGTTCAAGACTCACCCCTTCCTTTTGGACAGCCTGTAACTCTCACGCGTGCCACCCCGTCGCCCGTGATTTGCAGGAGGTGCGCGCCTACTCCTCAACTCCGCTGGGACTATCTACTGCACCCGGGAATCCATCTTGGCCACGTTTTCATATTTTTCGTGGAAGTTGCAGGCGTCAGTTTAAGGCTCATCTCTTCCTTTTGCACAGCCTGTAACTCTCACGCATGCCACTCCGTCGCCGGTGACTTCCCGGAGCTTCGCGTCTATTCCCGAGGTTCCCCTGGGTCTAGTGCACCTGGGATTTGTTTTTGGTTGCGTTTTCATGCGTTTCGAGGAAGTGGCACGCGTGAGTACAAGGCTGACCGCCTTCTTTAGCACATGTGCCTCATAGTGCACAGCCTCTCACTCCTACGCGTGCCACTCCGGCACCCGTGATTTGCAGGATGTGCGCGCCTACACCCCAATTCCCCTGCAACAATCTACTGCAACCGGGATTCCATTTTGGCCGCGTTGTCATGCGTTTCGTAGGGGTGGCAGGCGTGAGTTCAAGGCTCACCCCCTTCTATTGCACAGCCTCGCACTCGCAGGCTGCCACTCCGGCGCCCGTGATTTGCAGGAGGTGCGCGTCTACTCCCCAACTCCCCTGGGAGTATATAGTGCATCCGGAAATCCATTTTGGCCGCGTTCTCATGCGTTTCGTGGAAGTGGGAGGCCTGAGTACAAGTCTCACCCCTTCCTTTTGCACAGCTTCTCACTCTCAGGCATGCCACTCCGTCGCCTGTGATTTTCCGGAGTTGCGCGTCTATTCCCGAGGTTCCCCTGGGTCTAGTGCACCTGGGAGTTTATTTTGGTCGCGTTGTGATGCGTTTCGTGGAAGTGGGAGGCCTGAGTACAAGCCTCACTCCTTCCTTTTGCACAGCCTCTCTTTCTCAGGCATGCCACTCCGTCGCCTGTGATTTCCCGGAGTTGCGCGTCTATTCCCGATGTTCCCCTGTATCTAGTGCACCTGGGATTTTATTTTGGTTGCGTTGTCATGCGCTTCGTGAAAGTGGCAGGCGTAAGTACGAGGCTGACCGCCTTCTTTAGCACATGTGCCTTATAGGACTTAGCCTCTCACTCGCACGCGTGCAACTCCGATGCCCGAGATTTGCAGGAGATGCGGGCCTACTCTCCAATTCCCCTGGGACAATCTACTATAGCCTAGATTCCATTCTGGCCGCGTTGTCATGCGTTTCGTGGAGGTGGCAGCCGTGAGTTCAAGGCTCACCCCCTTCTTTTGCACAGCCTCCCACTCTCACACGTTCCACTCCGGCACCCGTGATTTCCTGGAGGTCCGCACCTACTCCCCAACTCCCCTGGGACTATCTAGTGCACGCGGGAATCCATTTTGGACGCGTTCTCATGCGTTTCGTTGAAGTGGCAGGCCTGAGTACCAGGCTCACCCCTTTCTTTTTGCGCAGCCTCTCACTCTCACGCATGCCACTCCGTCGCCCGTGATTTTCCGGAGTTGCACGTCTACTCCCCAGGTTTCCCTGGGTCTAGTGCACCTGGGATTTCAATTTGGTCCCGTTGTCATGCGTTTCGTGAAAGTGGTAGGCGTGAGTAATAGGCTGACTGCCTTCTTTAGCACATGTGCCTAATAGTGCACAGCTTCTCACTTGCAGGCGTGCCACTCCGGCGACCGTGATTTGCAGGAGGTGCGCGCCTAGTCCCCTATTCCCCTGGGACAATCTACTGCACCCGGAATTCCAGTTTGGCCGCGTTTTCATGTTTTTTGTGGAGGTGGCAGGCGTGAGTTCAAGGCTCACCCCCTTCTTTTGCACAGTCTCCCACTCTCACGCATGCCACTCCGGTGCCCCTGATTTGCCGGAGGTGGACGCCTACTCCCCAACACCCATGGGACTATTTAGTGCACCCGGGAATCCATTTTGGCCGCGTTGTCATGCGTTTCCTGGAAGTAGCAGGCCTGAGTACAAGTCTCACCCCTTTCTTTTGAACAGGCTCTCACTCTCACGCATACCACTCCGTCGCTCGTGCTTTCCCGGAGTTGCGCGTCTATTCCCGAGGTTCCCCTGGGTTTAGTGCACCTGGGATTTTATTTTGGTCGCGTTGTCATACGTTTCGTGGAAGTGGCAGGCGTGAGTACAAGGCTGACCGCCTTCTTTAGCACATGTGCCTCATAGTGCACAGCGTCTCACTCGCAGGCGTGCCACTCCGGCGCTCATGAATTGCAGGAGGTGCGCGCCTACTCTCCAATTCCCGTGGGACAATCTACTGCACCCGGGATTCCATTTTGGCCGCGTTTTCATTTGTTTCGTGGAGGTGGCAGGCGTAAGTTCAAGGCTCACCCCCTTCTTTTGCATAGCTTCTCACTCGCAGGCGTGCCACTCCGGCGCCCGTGATTTGCAAAAGGCTGGCGCCTACTCTCCAATTCCCGTGGGACAATCTACTGCACCCGGGATTCCATTTTGGCCGCGTTGTCATGCGTTTCGTGGAGGTGGCAGGCGTGAGTTGAAGGCTCACCCCCTTCTTTTGGACAGACTGCCACTCTCACGCGTGCCACTCCGGAGCCCGTGATTTGCAGGAGGAGCGCGCCTACTCCCCAAATCCCCTGGGACTATCTAGTGCACCCGGGAATCCATTTTGGCCGCGTTGTCATCCGTTTCGTGGAAGTGGCAGGCCTGAGTACAAGGCTCACCCCTTCCATTTGCACATTCTCTAACTCTCACGCATGCCACTCCGTCGCCCATGATTTTCCGCAGGTGCGCATCTATTCCCGAGGTTCCTCGGGGTCTATTGCACACTGGAATTAATTTTAGTCGCGTTGTTATGTGTTTCTTGGAGATGGCAGGCGTGAGTTAAAGGCTCACCCCTTTCTTTTGCACAACCTCTTACTCTCACGCGTACCACTCCGGCGCCCCTGATTTGCAGGAGGTGCGCGCCTACTCCCCAACTTCCCTGGGACTATCTAGTGCACCCGGGAAAACATTTTGGCCGCGTTGTCATGCGTTTCGTGGAGGTGGCAGGCGTGAGTACAAGGCTCACCCCTTCCTTTTGCACAGCTTCTCACTCTCACGCATGCCACTCCGTCGCCCGTGATTTCCCGGAGTTGCGCGTCTCTTCCCGAGGTTTCCCTTGGTCTGGTGCACCTAGGATTTCATTTTGGTCGCGTTATCATGCGTTTCGTGAAAGTGGCAGGCGTGAGTAAAAGGCTGACCGCCTTCTTTAGCACATGTGCCTCATAGTGCACAGCCTCTCAATCGCAGGCGTGCCTCTCCGACGCCCGTGATCTGCAGGAATTGTCTGTTTACTCCCCAATTCGTGTGGGACAATCTACTCTACCCGGGATTTCATTTTGGCCGCGTTGTCATGTGTTTCGTTGAAGTGGCAGCCGTGAGTACAAGGCTAACCGTCTTCTTTAGCACATGTGCCTCATAATGATCAGCCTCTCACTCGCAGGCGTGCCAATCCGGCGCCTGTGATTTGCAGGAGGTGCACTCCTACTCTCCAACTCCCCTTGGACTATCGAGTGCACCTGGGATTCCAGTTTTCCGCGTTGTCATGAGTTTCGTTGAAGTGGCAGCCGTGAGTACAAGGCTCACCGTCTTCTTTAGCACATGTGCCTCATAATGCACAGCCTCTCACTCGCAGGCGTGCCAATGCGGCGCTCCTGATTTGCAGGAGGTGCGCGCCTACTCCCCAATTCCCCTGGGACAATCTACTGCACCCGGGATTCCAGTTTGGCCGCGTTTTCATGCGTTTCGTGGAGGTGGCAGGCCTAAGTTCAAGGCTCACCCCTTCCTTTTGCACAGCCTCTAACTCTGACGCGTGCCACTCCGGCACCCGTGATTTCCAGGAGGTGCGCGCCTACTCCCCAACTCCCCTGGGACTATCTAGTGCACTCGGGAATCCATTTTGGCCGCGTTGTCATGCGTTTCGTGGAAGTGGCAGGCCTAAGTTCAAGGCTCACCCCTTCCTTTTGCACAGCCTCTCACTCTCACGCATGCCACTCCGTCGCCCGTGATTTTTGCCGGAGTTGCACGTCTATTCCCGAGGTTATCCTGGGTCTAGTGCACCTGGGATATTACTTTGGTCGTGTTGTCACGTGTTTCGTGAAAGTGGAGGGCGTGAGTAGAAGGCCCTCTCTCACGCGTGGCACTCCGGCGCCCGTGATTTGCAGGAGTTGCGCGTCTACTCCCGAACTCCCCTGGGACTATCTAGTGCACCCGGGAATCCATTTTAACCGCGTTGTCATGCGTTTCGTGGAAGTGGCAGGCCTGAGTACAAGGCTCACCCCTTCCTTTTGCACAGCCTCTCACTGTCATGCATGTAACTCCGTCGACCGTGATTTCCCGGAGTTGCGCGATTATTCCCGAGGTTTTCCTGGGTCTAGTGCACCTCGGATTTCATTTTGGTGACATTGTCATGCGTTTCGTTAAAGTGGCAGGCGTGAGTACAAGGCTGACTGCCTACTTTAGTACATGTGCCTCATAGTGCACAGCCTCTCACTCACAGGCGTGCAACTCCGGCGCCCGTGATTTGCAGGAGGTGCGCGCCTACTCTTCAATTCCCATGGGACAATCTACTGCACCCGGGATTCCACCTTGGCCGCGTTGTCATGTGTTTCGTGGAGGTGGCAGGCGTAAGTTCAAGGCTCACTCCCTTCTTCTGCACAGCCTCCCACTCTCACACGCGCCACTCCAGCACCCTTTATTTGCAGGAGGTGCGCGCCTACTTCCCAACTCCCCTGGGACTATCTAGTGCACCCGGGAATACATTTTGGCCACGTTGTCATGCGTTTCGTGGAAGTGGCAGGCCTGACTACAAGGCTCACCCCTTCCTTTTGCACAGCCTCTTACTCTCATGCACGCCACTCCGTCGCCCGTGCTTTCCCGGAGTTGCGCGTCTATTCCCGAGGTTCCCCTGGGTCTAGTGCACCTGGGATTTGATTTTAGTCGCGCTTCCATGCTTTTCGTGGAAGTGGCAGGCGTGCATTTCATTCAGAGGTTTGCATGGGACTAGTCCACGCGCTCATTCAGTTTCAGCTTGTTGGCCTACGTTTCAGATCTTTGGCATGAGTGAGAACATGCCTTCCCTGCACGTTTTCTCGGACTCTGCAGGCATGCCACTCGCGCGTGCCTTATCTCTGAGATGCGTGCTTTTCGTGCCGAGGTTACCATGGGACTAGTCCACGCGCCCATTGAGTTTCAGCTGCTTGACCTACGTTTCAGATCTTTGGCATGGATAAGAACATGCCTCCCTTGCACGTTTTCTCGGACTTTGCAGGCATGCCACTCGGCCTTGCCCTATGTCTGAGAGGCGTGCTTTTCATGCCGAGGTTCCTTTGGGACTAGTCCACGCGCCCATTGAGTATCATTTGCTTGGCCTAGGTTTCAGATCTTTGGCATTGGTGAGAACATGCCTCCCCCGGCACCTTTTCTCGGACTTTGCAGGCATGCCACTCGGCCTTCCCTTATCTCTGAGATAAGTGCTTTTAATGGCGAGGTTCCCATGGGACTAGTCCACGCGCCCATTGAGTTTCAGCTTCTTGACCTACGTTTCAGAACTTTGGGATGGGTGAGAACATGCCTCCCCGGCACGTTTTCTCGGACTTTGCAGGCATGCCATTCGGCCTTGCCTTATCTCTGAGAGGCGTTCTCTTTATGCCCAGCTTCCCATTGAACTAGTCCACGCGCCCATTGACTTTCAGCTGCTTGGCCTTCGTTTCAGATCTTTGGCATGGGTGACAACATGCCTTCCCGGCACGTTTTCTCGGACTTTGCGGGCATGCCACTCGGGCGTGCCTTATTTCTGAGATGCGTGCTTTTCATGCCGAGGTTGCCATGGGAGTAGTCCACGCGCCGATTGAGTTATAGGTGCTTGGCCTACCTTTCAGATCTCTGGCATGGGTTAGAACATGCTTCTCCGGCACGTTTTCTCGGACTTTGCAGGCATGCCACTAGGCCTTGCCCCATGTCTGAAAGGCGTGCTTTTCATGCCGAGGTTCCCATGGGATTACTCCACGCGCCCATTGAGTTTCAGCTGCTTGGCCTACGTTTCAGATCATTGGCATGGGTGAGAACATGCCTTCCCGGCACGTTTTTTCGGACTTTGCAGGCATGCCACTCGGCATTACCCTATGGGTGAGAGGCGTGCTTTTCATTCCGAGGTTCCCATGAGACTAGTACACAAGCCCATTGAGTTTCAGCTGCTTGGCCTACGTTTCAGATCTTTGGCATGGGTGAGAATATGCCACCCCGGCACGTTTTTTCGGACCTTGCAGGCATGCAACTCTGCCTTGCCTTATCTCTGAGAGGCGTGCTTTTCATGCCGAGGATCCCATGGGACTTGTCCACGCGCCCATTGAGTTTCAGCTGGTTGGCCTACGTTTCAGATCTTTGGCATGGGTGAGAACATGCCTCCCCGGCACGTTTTCTCGGACTTTGCAGGCATCCCACTCGGCCTTGCCCTATGTCTGAGAGTCGTGCTTTTCATGCCGAGGTTCCCATGGGTCAAGTCCACGCGCCCATTGAGTTTCAGCTGCATGGCCTATGTTTCAGATCTTTGGCATGTGTGAGAACATGCCTCCCTGGCACGTTTTCTTGGACTTTGCAGGCATGCCAGGCGCGCGTGCCTTATCTCTGAGATGCGTGCTTTTCATACCAAGGTTACCATGGGACTAGTCCACGCACCCATTGAGTTTCAGCTGCTTGGCCTACGTTTCAGATCTTTGGCGTTGGTGGGAACATGCCTCGCCGCCACGTTTTCTGGGACGTTGCAGACATGCCACTCGGCCTTCCCCTATGTCTGAGAGGCGTGCTTTTCATGCCGAGGTTCCCCTGGGACTAATCCACGCGCCCGTTGAGCTTCAGCTGCTTTGCCTGCGTTTCAGATCTTTGGCATGGGTTAGAACATGTGTTCCCGACTTTGCAGGCATGCCACTCGGCCTTGCCTTATCTCTGAGGGGCGTGCTTTTCATACCGAGGTTCCCATGGGACTATTCCACGCGCCCATTGAGTTTCAGCTACTTCGCCTACGTTTCAGATCTTTGGCATGGGTGAGAACATGCCTCCCCGGCACGTCTTGTCGGACTTTGCAGGCATGCCACTCGGCCTTGTCCTATGTCTGAGAGACCTGCTTTTAATGCCGAGGTTCCCATGGGACTGGTCCACGCGCCCATTCAGTTTGAGCAGCTTGGCCTACGTTTCAGATCTTTGGCATGGGTGAGAACATGCCTCCTCGGCACTTTTTTTGGACTTTGCAGGCATTCCACTCGGCCTTGCCTTATCTCTGAGAGGCGTGCTTTTCATGCCCAGCTTCCCATTGGACTAGTCCACGCGCCCATTGAGTTTCAGCTGGTTGGCCTACGTTTCAGATCTTTGGCATGGGTGAGAACATGGCTCCCCGGCACGTTTTCTCGGACTTTGCAGGCATCTCACTCGGCCTTGCCCTATGTCTGAGAGTCTTGCTTTTCATGCCGAGGTTCCCATGGGACTAGTCCACGCGCCCATTGAGTTTCAGCTGCATGGCCTACGTTTCAGATCTTTGGCATGTGTGAGAACATGCCTCCCTGGCACGTTTTCTTGGACTTGGCAGGCAGGCCAGGCGCGCGTGCCTTATCTCTGAGATGCGTATTTTTCATACCAAGGTTAGCATGGGACGAGTCCACGCGCCCATTGAGTTTCAGCTGCTTGGCCTACGTTTGAGATCTTTGGCGTTGGTGAGAACATGCCTCGCCGGCGCGTTTTCTCGGACGTTGCAGACATGCCACTCGGCCTTCCCCTATGTCTGAGAGGCGTGCTTTTCATGCCGAGGTTCCCCTGGGACTAGTCCACGCGCCCGTTGAGTTTCAGCTGCTTGGCCTACGTTTCAGATCTTTGGCATGGGTTAGAACATGCCTCCCCGGCACGTTTGCTCGGAGTTTGCATTCATGCCACTGGGCCTTGTCCTATGTCTGAAAGGCGTGCTTTTCATGCCGTGGTTCCCATGGGACTAGTCCACACGCCCATTGAGTTTCAGCTGCTTCGACTACCTTTCAGATCTTTGGCATGGGTAAGAACATGCCTCCTCGGCACGTTTTTTCAGACTTTGCAGGCATCCCACTCGGCCTTGCCATATCTCTGAGGGGCGTGCTTTTCATGCCGAGTTTTCCATGGGACTAGTCCACGCGCCCATTGACTTTCACCTGCTTTGCCTACGTTTCAGCTCTTTGGCATGGGTGAGAACATGCCTCCCCGGTACGTTTCCTCGGACTTTGCAGGCATGCCACTCGGGCGTGCCTTATCTCTGAGAGACGTGCTTTTCATGCCTAGGTTTCCATGGGACTAGTCCACGCACCCATTGAGTTTCAGCTGCACGGCCTACGTTTCAGATCTTTGGCATGGGTGAGAACATGCCTCCCCGGCACGTCTTCTCCGCCTTTGCAGGCATGCCACTCGGCCTAGCTCTATGTCATAGAGGCCTGCTTTTAATGCCAATTTTCCCATGGGACTGGTCCACGCGCCAATTGAGTTTCAGCTGCTTGCCCTACGTTTCAGATCTTTGGCCTGGGTGAGAACATGCCACCCCGGCACGTTTTTTTGGACTTTGCAGGCATGCCACTCGGCCTTCCCTTATCTCTGGGAGGCGTGCTTTTCATGCCGAGCTTCCCATCGGAGTAGTCCACGCGCCCATTGAGTTTCAGCTGCTTGGCCTACGTTTCAGATCTTTGGCATGGCTGAGAACATGCCTTCCCGGCACGTTTTCTCGGACTTTGCAGGCATGCTATTCGGGTGTGCCTCCTCTCTGAGATGCGTCCTTTTGATGCAGAGGTTGCCATGGGAGTAGTCCACGCGCCGATTGAGTTTTAGCTGCTTGGCCTAAGTTTCAGATCTTTGGCATGGGTGAGAACATGCCTCCCCGGAACGTTTTCTCTGACTTTGCAGGCATGCCACTCGGCCTTGCCTTATGTCTGAGAGGCGTGCTTTTCATGCCGAGGTTCCCATGGGAGTAGTCCACACGCCCATGAGTCTCAGCTGCTTGGCCTACGTTGCAGATCTTTGGCATGGGTGAGAACATGCCTCCCCGGCACGTTTTCTCACACTTTGGAAGCATGCCACTCGGCCTTGCCCTATGTCTAAGAGGCGTGCTTGTCATGCCGAGGTTTCTATGGGACTAGTCCACGCGCCCATTGAGTTTCAGCTGCTTTTCTTACCTTTCAGATCTTTGGCATGGGTGAGAACATGCCTCCTTGGCACGTTTTCTCGGACTTAGCAGATATGCCACTCGGCCTTGCCCTATGTATGAGAGGCGTGCTTTTCATGCCGAGGTTCCCATGGGACTAGTCCACGCGCCCCTTGAGTTTCAGCTGCTTGGCCTACGTTTCAGATCTTTGGCATGGGTGTGAACATGCCTCCCCGGCACGTTTTCTCGGACTTTGCAGGCATGCCACCTTGCCTTGCCTTATCTCTGAGAGAGGTGCTTTTCATGACGAGGTTTCCATGGGACTAATCCACGCGCCCATTGAGTTTCAGCTGCTTGGCCTACGTTTTAGATACTTGGCAGGGGTGAGAACATGCCTCCTTGGCACGTTTTCTCGGACTTAGCAGATATGCCACTCGGCCTTGCCTGATCTCTGAGATGCGTGCTTTTCATGCCGAGGTTCCCATGGGACTAGTCCACGCGCCCATTGAGTTTCAGTTGCTTAGCCTACGTTTCAGATCCTTGGCATGGGTGAGAATATGCCTCCCCGGCACGTCTTCTCGAGCTTTGCAGGCATGCCACTCGGCCTTGCCCTATGTCTAAGAAGCGTGGTTTTCATGCCAAGGTTGCCATGGGACAGGTCCACACGCCCATTGATTTTCAGCTGCTTGGCCTCCGTTTCAGATCTTTGGCATGGGTGACAACGTGCCTACCCTGCACGTTTTCTCGGACTTTCCAGGCATGCCACTCGTCTTTGTCCTATGTCTGAGAGGCGTGCTTTTCATGCCGAGGTTCCCATCGGACTATTCCACGCGCCGATTGTGTTTCAGGTGCTTGGCTTACGTTTGAGATCTTTGGCATGGGTGAGAACATGCCTCCCCGGCACGTGTTTTCGGACTTTGCAGGCATGCCACTCGGGCGTCCGTTATCTCTGGGAGGCGTGCTTTTCATGCCGAGTTTGCTATCGGACTAGTCCACGCGCCCAATGAGTTTCAGCTGGTGTGCCTACGTTTCAGATCTTTGGTATGGGTGAGAACATGCCTCCCCGGCACGTTTTCTCGGACTTTGCAGGCATGCCACTCGGGCGTGCCTTATCTCTGAGATGCGTGCTTTTCATGCCAAGGTTCCCATGTGACTAGTCCACGCGCCCATTGAGTTTCAGCTGCTTGGCGTACGTTTCAGATCTTTGGCATGGGTGAGAACATGACTCCCCGGCACCTTTTTTCGGACTTTGCAGGCATGCCACTCGGCCTTGGCTTATGTCTGAGAGGCGTGCTTTTCATGCCGAGGTTGCCATGGGACTAGTCCATGCGCCCATTGAGTTGCAGCTGCTTGGCCTACGTTTCAGATCTTTGGCATGTGTGAGAACATGCCTCCCCGGCACGTTTTTTGTGGACTTTGCAGGCATGTCACTCGGCCCTGCCTTATCTCTGAGAGGCGTGCTTTTCATGCTGAGGTTCCCATGGGACTAGTCCACGCGCCTATTGAGTTTTAGCTTCTTGGCCTACGTTTCAGATCTTTGGCATGGGTGAGAACATGCCTCCCCGGCACGTTTTCTCGGACTTTGCAGGCATGCCACTCGGGCGTGCCTTATCTCTGAGATGCGTGTATTTCATGCCGTATTTTCCATAGGACTAGTCCACGCGCCCACTTAGTTTCAGCTGCTTGGCCTACGTTTGAGATCTTTGGCATGGGTGAGAACATGCCTCCCCGGCACGTTTTCTCGGACTTTGCAGGCATGCCACTCGGCCTTGCCGTATCTCTGAGAGGCTTGCTTTCCATGCCAAGGTTCCCATGGGACTAGTCCACGCGCCCATTGAGTTTCAGCTGCTTGTCCTACGTTTCATATCTTTGACATGGGTGTGAACATGCCTCCCCGGCACGTGTTTTTGGACTTTGCAGGTATGCCAGTCGACCTTGCCTTATCTCTGAGAAGCGTGCTTTTCATGCCGAGGTTCCCATGGGACTATTCCACGCGCCCATTGAGTTCCAGCTGCTTGGCCTACGTTTTAGATCTTTGGCATGGGTGAGAACATGCCCCCCCGGCACGTTTTCTCTGACTTTGCAGGCATGCCACTCGGGCGTGCCTTATCTCTGGGAGGCGTGCTTTTCATGCCGAGGTTGCCATGGGACTAGTCCATGCGCCCATTGAGTTTCAGCTTCTTGGCCTGCGTTTCAAATCTTTGGCATGGGTGAGAACATGCTCCCCCGGCATGTTATCTCGGACTTTGCAGGCATGCCACTCGGCCTTGCCCTATGTCTGAGAGGCGTGCTTTTCATGCCGAGGTTGCCATGGGACTAGTCCACGGGCCCATTGAGTCTCAGCTGCTTGGCCTACGTTTCAGATCTTCGGCATGGGTGAGAACATGCCTCCCCGGCACGTTTTTGTGGACCTTGCAGGGATGCAACTCGGCCTTGCCTTATCTTTGAGAGGCGTGCTTTTCATACCGAGGTTGCCATGGGACTAGTCCACGCGGCCATTGAGTTTCAGCTGCTTGGCCTACGTTTCAGATCTTTGGCATGGGTGAGAACATGCCTCCCCGGCACGTTTTCTCGGACTTTGCAGGCATGCCACTCGGGCGTGTCTTATCTCGGAGATGCGTGCTTTTTATGCCGAGGTTGCCATGGGACTAGTCCATGCGCCCATTGAGTTTCAGCTGCTTGGCCTACGTTTCAGATCTTTGGCATGGGTGAGAACATGACTCCCCGGCACGTTTATTCGCACTTTGCAGGTATGCTACTCGGCCTTGCCCTATTTCTGAGAGGCGTGCTTTTCATGCCGAGGTTCCCATTGGACTAGTCCACGTGCCCATTGAGTTTCAGCTGCTTGGACTACGTTTCAGATCTTTGGCATGGGTGAGAACATGCCTCCTCGGCACGGTTTTTCGGACTTTGGAGGCATGCCACTCGGCCTTGCCCTATCTCTGAGAGGCGTGCTTTTCATGCCGAGGTTTCCATGGGACTAGTCCACGCGCCTATTGAGTTTCAGCTGCTTGGCCAACGTTTGAGATCTTTGGCATCGGTGAGAACATGCCTCCCCGGCACGGTTTTTCGGACTTTTCAGGCATGCCACTCGGCCTTGCCCTATGACTGAGAGGCGTGCTTATTTATTTGCGCATTGGAGTTATGTTGTTTTGGTTGATTTAGGGCCGCTTTGTGACGGAAGGGCATGATGAAGCCTGGAAGTCCGTAAGCCTTGTGTATCATTCAAAGAATGGAGTGATAGAGGACGTGGGCCAGGTGGAAGGTGTAAAAGCAACTTTCTATGTTTAATGCGCAAATAAATAAGCATGGCAAAGGGAGTTTTTGAGTTTGTAGAGTGGGGGTTTTAGGTGTGGTGTTGGAGAGGAGAGTTGCTTTTAGACTTAGATAGATTTTGATATGTGCTGGAAGTGGTACGGGTGCTCGCGAATGAAATTTCCAATATGCAAATGTAAAAATGAGATCACTAAGATCAGTAAGGCTGATTTCGGTACTCTAAAAGAGCAAAGTATAAAAGAGATAACTAGCTAGTGAATGTATTTCCACAAAGCAGAAAAGCAGACGACTTGAAAGCGAAAGAAAGCAGACATTTTTTAAAGCAACAAAGTAGATCATCGATCGATTGATACATAATACATACGAAATCTCGACTCTCGTCCAGAACATCTTACATGAAGTACAGAAGTGTCTAAAGAGAAAGGAAATAAGGTAACAGCAATAAAATGTAAGAAGGAGAGTTAAAAAAAAAAAGAAAAAAACCAATGAAAAACAAACGGAAAAAAAGGAAAAAAAAGGAAAAAAATGGGAATGCGGTATTGGATGGATGCAACCACTGGAGTTCGAACTCTGATCTTAAGATTACTAGTCCAGCGCCCTACCGCTGTAACATGAAATTTTATAAGCGATACCAACAAACCCCTGCGCATGCGTGGCATCAGCATGTTTATGTTGTCGTTCGCGAGCCGTTCGATCGTTTGATCGCCGATCTAAGTCGCGGATATACCTTTCCTTTCAAACTAGAAGGTAAGTACGCTACTTAAACGAACGTATTATTTTTGGTAAATGTATATTTGCTTGCTCAAGAGCCAGCCAACAACTTTCAGTACTCGATCGATAACCCGTGAAACATAATGATGCATTCCATGCCAAGGCAAGCTTATTATATTTATTTGAGTATATATAATTGACCTCTCAGTTTCTGATAATAAGCTAAGATTCAAATTGATACGAGGTAAACAATGCCATGGCTTCATTCTTTGGTAATTAATGGTAATACTTTGGTAATAATTTCGTAATAATCTATCCTAGATGGTGTTACATGAAAAAATTGGTTTGAAATCTGTCCTAAGGGTGTATTGGTAATGAGTTATTTCCATATGGCATGAGAGAAGCTCCCGGTCATGAATTTGCATCAATTGAAAAATTGACGGCAAAAGCTACACGAAATCCATTGTTCTCGTGGATGCATGCAGGTGCCATCACTTGAAAAAGAAAAATTCCTGGGAAAGTTGGAATAAGTACAATGGTGTTGAAACTCAAATGAAAACAAAAGTTGGAATTGCTTAAGGATTAATGCTGAAAGGGAGTTCCGAAGCGACCCATCCATAGTGGTTTGGTCGATTATATTCTTAAGTGCTTTTAAATTAGGGAGGGACTTGCAGAGGTTGGTTCAAAGTAGCACATGCACCAAAGAACGACCAAAGAAAAATTTCAGAAGAGTTTTGTGTGATTCCATAACAGATCCTGTTGCCTTAAGTAAGATTCCTTGAACAATTATCTGGTACACCCATGCCCATGCCTGAACTCAGTGGAATATCCTGACTCACTGGAATATCCTCATTTGATAGATGAAAAAACTTTCCTAACCAAAAAGTTGCTTCCTCTTCTGCCTAGATTTGTTGACTGTGTGAAACGGTCCTAACAAAGAATAAAAAAGTAAAATTGTCTTGTTTTAAGATAGGGCAAGGCCGAGTGGCATGCCTGCAAAGTCCGAGAAAACGTGCCGGGGAGGCATGTTCTCACCCATGCCAAAGATCTGAAACGTAGGCCAAGCAGCTCAAACTAGATGGCCCGTGGACTAGTCCCATGGGAACCTCGGCATGAAAAGCACGCCTCTCAGAAATAGGGCAAGGTCGAGTGGCATGCCTGCAAAGTCCGAGAAGACGTGCCGGGGAGGCATGTTCTCACCCCTGCCAAAGATCTGAAACGTAGGCCAACCAGCTGAAACCAATGGGCGCGTGGATTAGTCCCATGGGAACCTCGGTATGAAAAGCACGCCTCTCAGAGATAGGGCACGGCCGAGTGGCATGCCTGCAAAGTCCGAGAAAACGTGCCGGGGAGGCATGTTCTGTCAGACTTAGAAAATTTTCCAAATTAGTCAGACTTCTCGAAATATCTATAAATTATTATCATCATTTTTAGGGTAATCGTAAAATGAAGGCGATATTCACACCAAATAGTCTAGTTTAAAGGTAATAGGGACCCTATTAAATCACAAAGAGATAAAGTTTAAAAAGTTCTCGTTTATGTTTAGACCATTTGGACCGTTTAATCAAATATTTAGACTTAGAAAATCTCGGGCAAATGTGAGGGCATTTCAGACCCAAGTGAGGGCAATTCAGACCCAGTCGATAATTTTCAGTTCCCCTCGGTAGTGTTCATTTCCCCTCGTCTATGTTCATTTCCCCTCGTCTATGGTCAGTTCCCCTCGTTGTAAGAAAATAGGGTTAGGCTGCCCAAAAATAGCTATAAGATATCTATTCTTTAATAAAATCGTATGAAACTAGGCACAAATCATGTTAAGAAGTGTAGAAAGTACTCTACCAACTTTCAGGTCCTAGCCCTGCGGTTTACAGATGTTATGTCTTAAATGTAATTGAAGAGCTACAGTAGTTCGAAGAGGAGCTCTAATTCAAGCTTATGAGATGTAGGTTATGTACCTCTACTAGACTTGCAGCCTACGACTGTGATGGTCTAACCCTAACTGAGATTTGATTGGTTAAGTGAAAGGGGAATATAATGGTTGTGTTTCCCCACAATGGCTTGTGATATTAGTACCCTGCAGAAGAATTTGGTAAATTTTCGTAGTATTTTTCGTGTGTAAATTCAAATTGTTCATTTCCCCTCGGCAGCCACCGAGGGGAAATGAACACAATTAACAAAATTAGCACATCGAAAACAAAATTAGCACACGTACAAAATCAGCTCGTTAACACAAGAAAATAATTTGGAGCGAATTCCATCAACATATTTAAACAAAAAACAGTCCTTCAATATTTTTTGCTTTGTTAGCTATAATTTTTTTTGCAAAGAATTAAGAGCTTTCTGAGGAATTGTGCAACTCCCGTACTTATGCCACGAGACTTGCGTTCAGTCATTACTGTTACATGAGCCTTACTGACCAAATAGCGCAAATGATACGATATGTCCTTAAAGCAATCTTTTTATTAGAGCATCATTTTCATTGGTCAGACTTATCGAAATATCTAAAACGCTTTCTTTTTGTTTATTTGTCATTAAAAAGAGATCCTCTTGGCTTAAAAATAGATTAATAGGTGTGAAATTCGTTTTAATCTTATTATTTGCCTCAAAATGTTCATACGAGGGTTAGGGCTCATTACCGAGGGGAACTGAACATTAACGAGGGGAACTTGACATTACCCAGGGGAACTGAAAATTTATAACGAGAGCGATTACAACTCTCTTACTACTACAGGGAATCTATTCATATTTATCGAGCAAATTGTTCAGTGCAATGACCAATAGTCTGACACGTTTCATGGCTGAGGTAGAAATGGTTCAAACGTTAGATGGGGTTAGGGTTAAGGCATCCTTTTATAGGAAGGCAGATCAGCACGAGGGGGCACATCAGCCGTGAGGCTCTCAATCTTCCAACCACTATAACTCTGTTGTTTCTTTATGAGCTACCTTCATATTCTCAATTATTTTAAGGCCTTGCCTGTTGGTCCGCCCTTGAGTGTTGGTCCGGCCTTGAGTGTTGGTCCGGCCACTCGAAAATATGACCGAATTGCGCCAGTCCTTAAAGAGCTTCACTGGCTACCTGTAAAAACAACGTATAATCTTTAAAATAGAAGTTCTTACCTTTAAGGCACTGAAAGCTTTATTATTTCTTTAACAAATCCTGACACATCTAAGGTGACTGTTCAATTTTCATTCGCACCCTAAAGCTCTAATTGTACGTAATAGATATCATGAATCCCGTGCATAATACTAGCGCCCGGACTAGATATTATGCGACAGATTGCACGCTTGATGCAGGCTGATTTCAAACATTTATAACCTTTCGGCTATCGACATTAAAAAGTGCAATATCGCTTTACGTATATTATCAATTTGGTATGTCTTGATTAATATGACACAACCTGAAACAACCCTGAGATCCCTGACTTGGGCTAACTTTGTTTGTATGTGTGTGCCAATTTTGTCACTGATATTTTAAAAGTAAAAAATATGTCTTTCATTGCTTGTTCTTTAATATTCAATGGTGTAGACAGAATAAAAATGATGCCCTAATAAAAAGATTGCTATAAGGACATATCGTATCATTTGCGCTATTTGGTCAGTAAGGCTCATGTAACAGTATTGACTGAACGCAAGTCCCGTGGCATAAGTACAAGCGTTGCACAATTCCTCCGAAAGCTCTTAATTCTTTGCAAAAAAATTATAGCTAACAAAGCAAAAAATATTGAAGGACTGTTTTTGGTTTAAATATGTTGATGGAATTCGCTCCAAATTATTTTCTCGTGTTAACGAGCTGATTTTGTACGTGTGCTAATTTTGTTTTCGGTGTGCTAGTTTTGTTAATTGTGTTCATTTCCCCTCGGTGGCTGCCGAGGGGAAATGAACAATTTGAATTTACACACGAAAAATACTACGAAAATTTACCAAATTTCTTCTGCAGGGTACTAATATCACAAGCCATTGTGGGGAAACACAACCATTATATTCCCCTTTCACTTAACCAATCAAATCTCAGTTAGGGTTAGACCATCACAGTCGTAGGCTGCAAGTCTAGTAGAGGTACAAAACCTACATCTCATAAGCTTGAATTAGAGCTCCTCTTCGAACTACTGTAGCTCTTCAATTACATTTAAGACATAACATCTGTAATCCGCAGGGCTAGGACCTGAAAGTTGGTAGAGTACTTTCTACACTTCTTAACATGATTTGTGCCTAGTTTCATACGATTTTATTAAAGAATAGATATCTTATAGCTATTTTTGGGCAGCCTAACCCTATTTTCTTAGAGCGAGGGGAACTGAACATGGACGAGGGGAACTGAACATAGACGAGGGGAACTGAACATTATTGAGGGGAACTGAACATTACCAAGAGCGTGTGCTAATTTTGTTTTCGGTGTGCTAATTTTGTTATCGATGTTTGTGTAATAACTGTCAATACATGCTAACATAACGTGAACAGGTGATTCTCCCATGCTGATCATGTTAAAACGTATACAGTAAAATCAATGTTCACATTAACACACATTACCCGTAGAAAAGCTCCCAGCAGGGACTTAAAGCAGTCAGGACGGCAACGCCAGGGAAGACGTCCATTAAAAACTGAGTATCTACTTTTAGTTAGAATTTCGAAAATGGCTGCATGTGTTTACCGTCTCATAGGGCGCCAGACCTCAAACACAACATAACGCATACAAGTAGCATTGAGTTCGAAATGTAAAGCAAAATAATTTTCCGCCGCGGTTTCACTTCGCATTCGACGCAAATTTTGGTTATTTCACGTTATTGTTTTGCAAAGGACGTCTAAGAAATGTACAAAGTTTTAAAACGCACGTACTGGGCTATTATTCTGCCAATTAGATCTATTGTTTTTCCACGCGTTCTCGTTGCCGTAGCCGTCGTGGTTTGTTTAAAGTCCCTAGTATTAGACATCGCACGCGAGTACCGCATTTTACAAATACTTGGGTATTCTCATTTTCTAAGTGGCAATGCATGCACCTCTGATCTAGCTATTTCAAGGCAGACGCAACCTTTCTTATCAGCAGAAGTCACTTTCAAGACATATATGACTGTATGGGATGATCCACTGAACACGGTATGCTTTTTCAAGGTTCGCGAAGGGTTTCCTATTCAACTTTATTTCCGACTTTGTCTCAGTTTTCATTCATACTCAGGGTCTCAGTTTCCATTCATACTCAGGCTATACAGATACTAAATGAACGTTAAATCATTAACGCTATCTAACATCGATCCTACAGGGATATAAAGCTGTGTACTCATCCGGGCAGGTTCTTAGGGGTAGAGCCAGTAGCGGATGCAGAAAAAAAATCAAAATAGGGGAACTTTTCTTTAACTGAGACCAAAAGCACTCATTCTTTTGGGATAGGCGTTGTTATTCCTGTTGTAATTCATGTGGAAGAGGGAGGGACAAGACACCCCGTTCCCCCTCCCTGTATCCGCCTTTGCGAACATTAGGGAAGAGATAGAAAAAGGTTCAGAAAAAGCAGAAAAACAAATCATTTATACAAGTACACTTTTTATTAGCGAGAATTAAGAAACCTATTTAAGAACCTAGCGAGCCTGATTTTCAGTCAAGCACCATTTATATAGGAACCTGTTCAAGCTGACTTGAAAAAAAATCTAGGTTCTCTTAACAAGAGGTTTTATTGCATTACAATCGAAGCTGCAGTTGTATTGGCCCAAATGTTTCACTTAAGTCATGTTGTTATAATATTCATGCGAGTTAGTAATTATAGTTATAAAATATTCTCTTTTATGAGGTATCGACTATGCATCGTCACCAAATGGCTTCTTATTATTATCATAACATTTTTTACAATGAAAATGCACCATCATTGATCTAGATTGTCTGTTTGTTCGTTCTCATCAGCTTCAGTTTCATCCCTAACACTACTGACATCATCAACATCATCATTATCATTTGCAGCTTCATCTTCAAGTAAAGACAGTGTTGATTCTCCACTTCCATCCAAAATTCTTTTCAGCAATTCTTCATAATCTGTTTCAAACAAGACTTCTTCCTTCCAAAGTCTTTGCAGGCTTGCTAGTTCTTGGACTAAGGATGCTCTCTTCACTAGAAGAAGGTTCTTGTGACTTGGATTATTTTGAGTGGAAGCCTTATCAATCCAAGAATCAACTTTCTGTACTTCCTCAGAAAGAAAGGTCTGAAACCTTTCAACCTCTGCTTTAAGAAGAATGATTTCTTCGTTGGCCCTTTTTTTCAACAAAAACACATTTATGATCTGTATTTTTGTAGAATGGGCTAGGGTGTTACGTTGAGGATCCACGTTGACTGCGCTGTAAAAAGTGGTTGGTTTTTTTCCGATCAGTGGCATGCGTGAAAAGATGCCACATGGATTCCTTGCGTTTAATCCCAAGGTCCCAAGGGTCCACTAGACTTAGGATTTACGTCACAGCTCTGTTAGCATGCGTTGCAGATGTGTGGCATGCGTGAGAAGATGCCTCCGAAACTTTAGTAGAAATATTTAATGATGGACGAGGCTCACTTTGTAAATCCATTACTACTCTTAATTCTATCCTCAGCTCCCCTCTGCTCTAAATATTTGTATTCCTACTCTTAGCCACGCTTCCCCATCTGTTGCTTCTTTTAAAACACTTGTTTAGCAACGACGGTCAATCAAAAAAGACAGTCAGACAGATACATCAAAATACATTTTATAGCTACAAAATACATTTTATAGCCTCTCACTCTCACGCATGCCACTGCGGCGCCCCTAATTTCCCGGAGTTGCACGTCTATTCCCAACGTTCCTCGGGTTTAGTAAACCTGGGATTCCATTTTGGACGAGTTGTCATGCGTTTCGTAGAGGTGGCATGCGTGAGTGCAATGCTCACCCCTTGCTTCGCACATGTGTCTCATAGTCTGGTGGGACGCACTCTAACGCATGCCACTCCAGCGTACCTGATTTCCCAGAATTGCGCGTCTATTCCCGAGGTCCCTTAGGTCTAGTAAACCTGATATTCCATTTTGGCCGCCTTGTCATGCGTTTCGTGGAAGTGGCATGCGTGAGTGTAACGCTCACCCCTTGCTTCGCACATGTGCCTCATAGTCCAGTGAGACGCACTCTCACGCATGCCACTCCAGCGTACCTGATTTGATTTACTGATTTACTCACTTTCACCAGAGTGTGGTGAGGGTCGCACAACAGAGCGAAGCTCCTTATTAAGTGCGCCCTATATCCCACCCATCCCACCCCAGGGGAGGACATCCATCACACAGTAATCTCGTGTGTGGGAAATTAACGTCTCCTACCCCAACCCTGCAGGAGACGGGACCTCCATTTATTCGTCCCTATCCGAGAAGACTAGAATATCTAACCATTTCTTGATGTTATAGAAAGGTAGCAAATTCTTCTCAATTATTTTTAAGACCCTGAGTGTTGGTCCGGCCGGGGCTCGAACCCTCGACCTCCCGCACAGCAGTCCAGCGCTCTATCCATTTGAGCTAACCGGGAGGCTGATTTCCCGGAGTTCCGCGTCTATTCCCAAGATCCCTTAGGTCTAGTGAACCTGAGACTCCATTTTGGCCGCCTTCTCATCCGTTTCGTGGAAGTAGAATGCGTGAGTGCAACACTCACCCCTTGTTTCGCACATGTGCCTCATAGGGCACAGCCTCTAACTCTCACGCATGCCGCTCCGGCGCCCCTGATTTCCCGGTGTTGCGCGTCTATTCCCGAGGTTGCTTGGGTCTACTAAACCTGGGATTCAAGTTTGGCCGCGTTCTCATGCGTTTCATGGAAGTGGTTAGCGTTAGGGCAACCCTCGCCCCTTGTTTCGCACATGTGCCTTATAGGGCACAGCCTCTCACTCTCACGCATGCCACTCCGACGCCACTAATTTCCCGGAGTTGCTCGTCTATTCCCGAGGTCCCTTGGGTCAAGTGAACCTAGGATTTCATTTTGGCCGCGTTCTCATGCGTTTCGTGGAAGTGGCATGCGTAAGTGCAACGCTCACCCCTTGTTTCGCACGTGTGCCAGATAGTGCGGTGGGACGCACTCTGACGCATGCCACTCCGGAGCCCCTGATTTCCCGTAGTTGCGCGTCTATTCCAGACGTCCCTTGGATCTAGTGAGCCTGGGATTCCATTTTGGCCGCGTTCTCATGCGTTTCGTGAAAGTGGCATGCGTGAGTGCAACGCTCACCCCTTGTTTCGCACATGGGTCATGTGACTCATAGCGCACAGCCTCTCACTCTCACGCATGCCACACCGGTGCCCCTGATTTCCCTGAGTTTTTCCATGTTTAAGGCGGACGGCCAGGCTCCCGTTAGGGCGGTGCAATGCCTGCCGACCTAAATGTCTAATCCAAACCCGCCGCCAGAGTGCAAGGGCTTGAGGGTTGGGACCGCCATAAACGGAGGGCCCACCAGGACGCCAAACTCGCTGGGGGATCGAACCCCACCTCCCAGGTTAATCACACACTTTCAAAGATTAAACTCCCATGCTCAGATTAGTGATAATGGTTAGTCAAAGCACTAAAATACCACACTCACGCATACCCGCTGACACACTTACCTACAACAGTAGGGACAAAAGCAAACAAAAACATGGACAAAACATGAATAGAACAGAACCACTGTGCAGTACACCAATGAAGGAGACCCAGCACAAGTGGCTACATGACAGACACAACAGGACTGAGACGGAACAAAACCCCTGTGCAGTACACCAATGAAGGAGACCCAGCACAAAAGGCAACATGACGGACAGGAACACACGGGGGAGAAGGGGGAGAACTAAAGATTGAAGACCAGAGAGTTGCCTGAGACAGAAGCAATAACGCCACGAGCGCACCACTGTCTGTGGAAGAAGCGACGACGTCTGCTAGATTTGCACCGCCTGAAGGCTAGAGGTAGATAAAACTTCAAGCGGGCTTTAATGGACGCAATCACCGCAACGGCACCAGGACGAACATTACGGAACCGATAATCGTTCCTACACAACCAAATACAGTACTTAGAAACATTAAGAAGGTAGACGAAACCCCAAGGGACAGAAATCAATTCACTCGTCTTAAACCCGAAAAGAACATGACGTAAAAGAATAACAGGACTCATAGGGGAGAAAACGAACAACAAAGACTGGACCCAGGAGAGAACACTCTGAGCAAGCGGACAATAGTAAAACAGATGCTCAAGTGACTCAACCTGGGGACCGCAAAAACAGAACGGAGAAACCGACAAACCAAAAAGAGAGAGACGCCGAGCGGTGTACAGAACGCCATGCGCAATCTTCCAGTTAAGGTCGGTGACACGACGATCCAGGTCGAACATAGACAGGGTACGCCACGTGGCAGGCCAATCAAGATTAGGGAATTGAAGTTCATACTTGTACACACAACGGGGCTGGACCATGTTCTCAGAAAGGAGATACAAATAGCATGACTTAGAAGACATGCTGACAACAGGGGAACAAAGCAAAGGAGACGAAGAAGCATAAACAAGGCAATCCCTGGACGTGGCAAAAGACCCATCAAGTTTCCGCCACGTCAGGATCAGAGACTGGTAGAATGGTGGCAAGGCTCTAGAGTCAACAGAAAAAGGGCGGGAAAACGCAACGAGAGGAGAGACACCAAGGACAGGCTGAAACCAAAACGACATCGGTGTGACCCAACTGGAGGGAGAGGAGGCAAACCTCTTCACCCATTGACCCAGAAGAGCCCACACCTTGAAGCGAACACTGACCACTGAAAAACCACCAAAAAGAGGTGGCTGCACTACTGCAGCGCGGGCGACGAGCTCCCGCTTGCCAGACCAAAAGAATGAAAACACAAGTCGAGTAAGCTCCGTCTCCACCCAAAGCGGCATGTGGATGAGTGACGCCACATACCAGACCCGGGAGAGGGCGAGAGCATTAATAACGAGAGCCTTGCCGCGAAAGGTCAGAACACGTGAACGCCAGGATTTGAGAACATGGTCCACCGCAGAAATGCGCGGGCGCCAATTATCCTCTTCCAGGTTACCAGGACCGATAAACACTCCAAGGACCTTGAGTTTCGAAGGTGTCCAATCGAGAGGGACGGGGGAGTCCGTACGGCCCCGCCAGCCGCCCAACCAAAGGCCCTTGGACTTTCCGAAATTGATCTTTGACCTGGACGCCCGCTCATACTGATGATAAACTTCCAGAGCAGCTTTGATCCCATCGTCGGATGTTAAAATTAACGACGTGTCGTCAGCATACTGAGATATGGGGGATAGTGGGGGACACCCCGGGAGGGAAAGGCCAACGATACGGGGGTTGGAGCGAATACTACAGGCAAGGACCTCCGAAACCAAAACGTACAGCAGAGGAGACAGGGGACACCCCTGCCGGACACCTCGCGAGAGACCGAAAAACGGTGTCTGATGACCATTTACATTAATGGCACTTTGGACCTGCCTGCAGAACAAGTCTACCCAAGCAATGAATTGGGGGCCGAAACCCATGGTGACAAGGGTAGATCGCAAAAAGCCCCAATCCACCCGGTCGAAGGCCTTTTCTTGGTCGAGGGATAAGATTGCAACCGCGGTGCCCGCAGACTCAGCATAACTCACAACATCACGGAGAAAGGTGACATTCTCCCCTATGAACCGACCCGGCACTCCACACGTCTGGTCCGGGTGCACGACCAGGTGAATGACACGGAGGAGCCGGCCAGCAATGGTTCGTGATGCCAGTTTATAGTCGACATTCAACAGCGAAATGGGACGCCAATTCTTTGGATCAAGACGATCCCCCTTTTTAAAAGACAACGAGATCACACCTCTACGCTGAGAGAGAGACAAAGAACCGGAGGAAAAACAGTCGTTAAAAACAGCTACGAGATCAGCACCGACTACGTCCCAGAAACGAAGATAGAACTCCGCTGGAAGGTCATCCAGTCCAAGAGCCTTGTTCCGCTTCATGCCCTTGAGAGCCTCATAGACCTCGAGGGGGGTGAGGAGGCCCTCACAACTATCAGCCCGATCTCGCGGAAGGACAGAAGACAGATTACCCAAAAGAGAAGACTGGATCAAAGTGTCAGTAGGAGAAGCCGTATATATGTCGGAATAGAAAGAGCCGAGAGTGGCACACAAAGCAACAGAAGAAGAAACAATAGAGCCACCGGGCTCTCTCAGTGCAGAGATGCGGCGGTCGGCAGACCGCTTCTTTTCCAGGCGGAAGAAATAGGCCGAGGAGGACTCTCCCTCCTCAACCCACTTAACTCTTGATCGCACTTGAGCACCCTTGGCAACGTAGTTGTCCATAGCTGCCAGATCCGCCAGCGCAGATCGGTAAGGGCCCGCGCAGGAGGTCATGCCAGCATCCAGCTTGGCCAGAAGATGATCGATCAAGCGAACGAGGGCAGCCCTCGATGCAGTTGTTTGAGATGACTTTTTGCGACAGTACCTGATGGTAAGACCTTTTATCCGACCTTTCCCGCGGTCCCACCATTTGGCGAGAGAGGGGAAGCCAGGAAGGGTACGACGCCACGAAATCCACTCTTCCCTAACGAGCTGGCAATATTCCGGGTCATCTAACATGGATGTGTTCAATTTCCAGTAGCCTGGAGATTCGCGTCTATTCCCGAGGTCCCTTGGGTCTAGTGAATCTGGGATTCCATTTTGGCCGCGTTCTCAAGCGTTTCGTGGAAGTGGCATGCGTGAGTACTATGCTCACCTCTTGTTTCGCACATGTGCCGTGTTCCTTATATTGCACAGCCTCTCACTCTCACGCATGCCACTCCGACGCCCCTAATTTCCCGGAGTTGCTCGTCTATTCCCGAGGTCCCTTGGGTCTAGTGAACCTAGGATTTCATTTTGGCCGCGTTCTCATGCGTTTCGTGGAAGTGGCATGCGTAAGTGCAACGCTCACCCCTTGTTTCGCACGTGTGCCAGATAGTGCGGTGAGACGCACTCTGACGCATGCCACTCCGGAGCCCCTGATTTCCCGTAGTTGCGCGTCTATTCCCAACGTCCCTTGGATCTGGTGAGCCTGGGATTCCATTTTGGCCGCGTTCTCATGCGTTTCGTGAAAGTGGCATGCGTGAGTGCAACGCTCACCCCTTGTTTCGCACATGGGTCATGTGACTCATAGCGCACAGCCTCTCACTCTCACGCATGCCACACCGGTGCCCCTGATTTCCCTGAGTTGCGCGTCTATTCCCGAGGTCTCTTGGGTGTAGTGAACCTGGGATTTCATTTTGGCCGCGTTCTCACGCGTTTCGTGGAAGTGGTATGCGTGAGTACAATGCTCACCCCTTGTTTTGCACATGTGCCTCAGAGTGCGGTGGGACGCAGTCTGACGCATGCCACTCCAGCGCCTCTGATTTCCCGGAGTTGCGCGTCTATTCCCGAAGTTCCTTTGACCTAGTGAGCCTGGGATTCCATTTAGGAAGCGTTTTCATGCTTTTAGTGGAAGTGGCATGCGTGAGTGCAACGTTTACCCCTTGTTTCGAACATATGCCTTATAGTGCGGTGGGACGCACTCTTACGCATGCCACTCCGACGCCCCTGATCTCCCGGAGTTGGCGTCTATTCCCGAGATCCCTTGGGTCTAGTAAACCTGGGATTCCTTTGTGGCCGAGTTCTCATCCGTTGCGTGGAAGTGGCATGCGTGAGTACAACGCTAACCCTTGTTTCGCACAGGTGCCATGTGCACCATAGTGCACAGCCTCTAACTCTCACGCATGCCACTCCGGCGGTCCTTATTTCCCGGAGTTGCGCGTCTATTCCCGAAATCCGTTGGGTCTAGTGAACCTGGGATTTCATTCTGGCAGCGTTCTCATACGTTTCGTGGAAGTGGCATGCGTGAGTACAATGCTCACCCCTTGTTTCGCACATGTGCCTCAGAGTGCGGTGGGACGCACTCTCACGCATGCCAATCTCCGGCGCCCCTGATCTCCCGGAGTTGCGCACCTATTCCAGAGGTCCCTTGCGTCTAGTGAACCTGGAATTCCTCTTTGGCCGCTGTAGTGTCGCAAAGTCTTTAATTGTAACGGAACAGACTCCAATATACAAGAAGAGTTTACACCGAAATTAGTCAGATCCAACGTATCCAAAACGTCATTCGGCTTAGCAGCCAAGCCTGCAATATCCATGGATACCCGGATATAACATCCCATCCTAACCTATTTAAAGTTCAAAGTCCACTCTAACAACGCAACTTAACATAGAAGAACTAAAACAATGTTCTAGTCATAAACAAAGTCAGCATCTCTCTTTGGCTTTGGTGTTCGAGTTGAACGTCTCAATTCCATTGCTGAGTCGGGAGGACCACTATCTGCGGGATTCCTATCATCCGAGACTGTAGATCCGAGTTGATCCAAAGGAGGCATCGCTGCCCCAGCGAACTCTTCCGACTCCAAGCAGCCGTTGTCATTGTCATCATTAACTGGTAGCTCCATGCGTGGAACTCTACTAAGAAACTTCACATTACGAGTGAGATGTTGTCCAGTCTCAGCATTGACAAGTTCAAAAGTATCTGGTCCTTTGCTACGAACAATGACATACTTCTGATGACCAAACGTGGGAATCAATTTTCCAGATTTTGTATTTGCTACAAATACAATATCCCCAGGTACTAGGTTATGTTGTTGTGCATGTCGCTTGGCATCAGTATACTCACATAACTTCCTCTGGTATTCCTTGTACCTCTCTTCAGGGTTGTTCTGATCCATTTCTGGTACTGTTGGCAACTTTGTTGTTATCTCTCTGTTGAGAAACAGTTTAGCCGGGGTCATGTTAGTCCCGGCATGTGGAGTGGATCTGTAAACTTGCAGGATTGTGGGCAGAACCTCTGTCCAGGATAGACCATCTAACTCTGCTGCTCTGATACTGTGCTTTAGGTACCTATGAAATCTTTCAACCTGCCCATTTGCTTGTGGAAAATAGGGTGATACTCTTCTGTGCTGTATTCCATTTGCCTTCATGAAGTCTTGGAATTCCTCAGCTACGAACTGACGTCCATTGTCCGTGATCAGAACTTCTGGATTTCCAAATCGTGCAAATATATCTGCAAGTGCAGTGACTATACTCTCACTTGTAATACGCTTAAAAACAATAGCCTCGGGCCATTTGCTTCTGTAATCAACAACAGTCATGATGTAGATCTCTCCAGGAAATGGACCCACCAGGTCAAGGGCACAATTCTCCCAGCAGTAATCGGGAAGAGGAGTTGCTGTATTAGGTGTGTCTCGTCGTAGTGGCCGAAGGCGCACACATGTCTCGCAATTTCGGCAGTAGTCTTCAACGTCAGAGTCCATCCCCGGCCAGAACAGAATTCTACGAAGGCGTTGCTTGCAACGCACAATACCTTGATGAGCCTCATGTGCCAAGGTCAATGCCTTTTTTCTCAACTTCTCAGGAACATAAATTCGTCGACCTCGCCACAGTAGGCCCTGTGCAAAGCTCAGTTCATCTTTAAAATGTTTCCATTTATTATTTACCAGGTTCTGGGTTCCATCAAGTACCTTCACCACCTCTAGTAATTCAGGGTCAGACTCTCCAGCCTCTTTTATTTCATCAATTGAGAGCAAAGCATTAGCACTTTTGACAAAGTGTACATGCTCCTCAACAAAACTTGTTTCTGTAACAGTAGCGTTCAAAGGTAATCTTGACAGTCCATCTGCAATGTTCTCAGATCCAGGTTCATAAGTGAGTGTGAAGTCATAGTCCTGACATCTCAAAGCAATCCGTTCAAGGCGAATTGATTGAGTGTTTTTATTGAATACGCCAAGCAGTGGTTTATGATCAGTCGAGACGACAACGTGGCGACCATAAATGTAAGAATGCATCTTCTGCAATCCGAACGGCACAGCCATTGCCTCTCGTTCGATCTGCGAATATCTCTTCTCTGCAGCAGTTAGACTTCTGGACGCATAAGATATGGGCTGCCAACGGCTGTCAACATTTTGCAGCAAGACACACCCAAGACCGACTGGGCTGGCATCTACTACAAGTTTGGTCTCGGCTTCCAATGAGTAGTGTGCAAGGCATGGTGCTTTAATCAGAAGCTCTTTAACTTCCTCAAAGGCATTGGATTCTGTTGTACTCCATTTCCACACCACACCTTTCTGCGTAAGATATCGTAAGGGGGTGATCACTGTTGCAAGGTTGGAAACAAACTGTGTAAGGTATGTAATGCTTCCCAGAAATGATCTCAGCTCAGCTTGGTTTTGAGGTACTGGTGCATCTGCGATGGCTTTTACCTTGTCAGGGTCAGGCTTAATGCCCTCAGCAGAGATGACGTGTCCTAGAAATTTCAGCTCACACATGCCTAAGGCACACTTGTCTGCATTGAGACGAAGGCCACAGTCTTGAAGTTTAGCCATAACTGCACGAAGATTCTTCCAGTGTTCTTCTGGTGTTGACCCGTACACCACAACATCATCAAAGTAGCTAAGCACACCTGATAAGCCTTCACACACTATGCTCATGACCCTTTGGTACACCTCTGGTGCTGACGCAAGTCCGAAGGGCAGCCTTTTGAACTGATACACTTTGCCTGCGGCAATGAACGATGTAATTTCTCTAGATTCTTCCGCTAGGCGAACCTGCCAATATGCTTTCCTTAGATCCAGAGTCGAAAACATCCGAGCCCCACTCAGTTGCCGTAACAGGTCTTGGATTCTAGGAATTGGAAACCGCTCTCTTATCACTGCTTTATTAGCTTCCCTGAGATCAACGCACACTCTCAATTCTCCATTCCCCTTGTAGACAATCTGCACAGGTGATATCCACGATGCTCCTGTCGCTTCTTCAATCACATCTTCTTGGATCATTCGCTCTATTTCTTGTTTCAATCTCTCCTCTAAGGGTGCTGGGACTGGCCTTTGTTTTTGTACCTTGGGAGGGACATCTGAATTGATTTTAATTTTGTACTCATAATTCTTAAAGTCTCCGAGCTCTTCCTTGAAGAGATTTTCATACTCCTGATAGATCGTCTCCCTCGCCTTGGTTGGGCTCTCCCCTACTGCATGGATTTTTACAAGGTTGAGGGTGGACAGGGCGCTTCTTCCCAACAGGGGGGGACCTTCCACATCGATCACATACACTGGCTCCATTACTTCCATCTTATTGCATCTCAGTTTAGCATCAAATACTCCTAAACACTTGAGGTCTCCTCCACCAAAAGCTGAGCACTTGACATTGGTTGGGTTAAGAGGAATGTTCAGGTTGTTTCTAAACCACTGTTTCTGGATCAAGGTTTTAGCACAGCCAGTGTCAATCATCATTTGAACAAGTTTACCATTGATTTCAACATCAGTTTCAACACCCAGCCCCTCATTATTAGTAGTATACAAAACATATTCAGGGTTAGACTTATCTGACTGTTGCTGGACTGGCTGGACAAACTTTACATCTTCTTTATTCTCTGATTCTCTTGATCTGCAATATTTCCAAAAGTGACCAGTCTTCTTACATTTTATGCACTGTGCATTCCTAGCTTTGCACCTTTCGTTATTAGCAAGATGATCCGTTTTTCCACATCGAAAGCAGGCTTTTTCTTTCGCTTTATTTACTGAAGATCTTACCGCATTAACATCAGATTTTCCAGGAACGTTTTGGGCCCCGTGACCCCCAAGTAGCTGTGTATCCTTCTTTGCTGATTCAATTGCTCTCCCGAGCGTCTGGGCTCTTTCCAGTGTAAGAGTCTCTCCTTGTTGTAGTAGCTTTTCTCGTAGATATCCGTCAGAACACTTCTCTATAACTTGAACAAGAATATTATCATCAGTTGCTTCCCCAAAGTCGCATGTTAAACTCAGCATACGTAACTCTGCAATGAAGGTATCAAGTGATTCATGTTGAAGTTGAGCACGTTTTCGAAACTTGTGCCTCTCTGCCCACTTGTTTCTCTTCGGCTGAAAATGTGCACTCAACGCTTGTTTAACTTCCTCAAATTTCTTGTTCTCTCCCGGCAAACCTGAGAGCAAACGCTGGACTCCCGTCCCCGCAAGATGTAGAAGAGTAGCTTTTTGAACGTCGTCGCTTTCTTTATTTAATTTCGTAGCAATTCGGTAGTTGTCGAAAGCATCGAGCCAAAACTTCCACTCATCCGCCAAGTTTGTCGCCTCTAAATTAACTGGTTACAACGAAAACCTTTCAAAACTCATCTTGGCCTATTATCCGATTGTCTTTTATCCTCGTCGCCAATTTGTAGTGTCGCAAAGTCTTTAATTGTAACGGAACAGACTCCAATATACAAGAAGAGTTTACACCGAAATTAGTCAGATCCAACATATCCAAAACGTCATTCGGCTTAGCAGCCAAGCCTGCAATATCCATGGATACCCGGATATAACAGCCGCGTTGTCATTTGTTTCGTTAAAGTGGCATGCGTGAGTGCAACGCCCATTCCTTGTTTTGCACATGTGTCTCATAGTGCGGAGGGACGCACTCTCACGCATGCCACTCCGGCGTCCCTGATTTTCCGGAGTTTCGCGTCTATTGCCGAGGTTCCTTGGGTCTAGTGAAGCTGGGATTCCAATTTGGCCGCGTTCTCATGCGTTTCGTGGAAGTGGCATGCGGAAGTATAACGGTCACCCCCCGTTTCGCATATGTGCCATGTGCCTCATAGTGCACAGCCTACCACTCTCAAGCATGCCACTCCGGAGCCCCTCATTTCCCAGAGTTGCGCGTCTATTCCCGAGGTCCCTTGGGTCTAGTGAACCTGGGATTCCATTTTGGCCACGTTGTCATTCGTTTTCTGAAAGTGACATGCGTGAGTGCAACGCCCATTCCTTGTTTTGCACATGTGTCTCATAGTGCGGAGGGACGCACTCTCACGCATGCCACTCCGGCATCCCTGATTTTCCGGAGTTTCGCGTCTTTTGCCGAGGTTCCTTTGGTCTAGTAAACCTGGGATTCCATTTTGGTCGCGTTCTCATGCGTTTCGTTTAAGTGGCATGCGGAAGTATAACGGTCACCCCCCGTTTCGCACATGTGCCATGTGCCTCATAGTGCACACCCTACCACTCTCAAGCATGCCACTCTGGAGCCCCTCATTTCCCAGAGTTGCGCGTCTATTCCCGAGGTCCCTTGGGTCTAGTGAACCTGGGATTCCATTTTGGCCACGTTGTCATTCGTTTTTTGAAAGTGGCATGCGTGAGTACAACGCTCATGTTTTGTTTCGCACATGTGCCATGTGCCTCATAGTGCACATGCTCTCACTCTCACGAATGCCACTCCGGCGCCCCTAATGTCCCGGAAATGCGCGTCTATTCCCGAGGTCCCTTCGGTCTAGTGAACCTTGGATTTCATTTTGGCCGCGTTCTCATCCGTTTCGTTGAAGTGGCACGCGTGAGTGCAACGCTCACCCCTTTTTTTGCACATGTGCCTCATGGTGCGGTGGGACGCACTCTTACGCATGCCACTCCGGCGCCCCTGATTTCTCGCAGTTGCGCGTCTATTCCCGAGGTCCCTCTGATCTAGTGAACCTGGGCTTCCTTTTTGGCCGCGTGGTGATGCGTTTTGTGGAAGTGGCATGCGTGAGTGCAACGCTCATCCCTTGGCTCGCACATATGCCTCATAGTGCGGTTGGACGCACTCTCACGCATGCCACTCCGACGCTCCTGATTTCTCTGAGTTGCGCGTCTATTTCCGAAGTGCCTTGGGTCTATTGAACTTGGGATTCTATTTTTGCCGCGTTGTTATGCGTTTCGTGAAAGTGGCATGCGTGAGTACAACGCTCACTCCCTATTTCGCACATGTGCCATGTGCCTCATAGTGCGCAGCCTCTCACTCTTACGCCATCTCTAGGTTGAAGTAATCTTCCAACCGCCATATCTCTGTTGATTCAAAAGTTAATTACTTGAAACTAGATCCATGGCGTGTCTATATCTCAGAGAAATTTCAAGTCAACAGCGTGAGAGAATCAGTAGTTATAGCACTTCCCAGGAGGTCACCCCATTTAGTGTCCGCCATCTTGGATTTTTAGGCCAAGGGGTAGCATGGCCACTTTGGTTAAAATTTTAAATTTCCCCAAAACTTCTGCTATAGATTAATTGTTGACCTGGACTCCCTTCATGTTGACCCAGACACCTTCGATGTTGACCCGGACTACCGATGTTGACCCGGACTCCTTGGATGTTGACCCGGACTCCCTCGATGTTGACCCGGACTCCCTCGATGTTGACCCGGACTCCCTCGATGTTGACCCGGACTCCCTCGATGTTTACCCGGACTCCCCCGATGTTGACCCTGACTCTTTCGTTGTTGACCCGGACTCCCTATGTTGACCCGGCCTCCCTCGATGTTGACCCGGACTCCCTGTGTTGACCCGGACTCCCTCGATGTTGACCCGGACTCTCTATATCTTCTAGGTGCGATATCTCTAAAACGGCTCGATAGAATTGCGTAAGATTTTTACGCGATGTTTATTGTCTACATATCTATATCCTGTGTAGATATTCTTAGATTTGATCGAGTATTTTAGGCGCTAATTTCACTTAACGACTTATATCGTTATCTGTTGTAGAAGCTACCAAAAATTAGAGTAGGACTATGTCTAACTATGACTTGTACTATGGCTTTGACTATGTCTATTGTTCTATTCTTAGTCATAGTCATATCTATAGTCAGAGTATCAATCATAGTCATAGTCATAGTCCTACTCATAGTCATAGTCCTAGTCATTCTCATAGTCAGAGTCATAGTCATAGTCAGAGTCATAGTCAGAGTTAGCTATAGTCCTAGATATGGCGGTTGGAAGATTGACGAGTCAAACGTGTAGCACGGGCTAAGGGATGTAGGTCAGAATCACTGTTCTTCAGGCTAGAAAACCACTTCTAAGGTGCTATAACTATGTCTAGGACTCTCACTATGACTAGGACTGTGACTATGACCATGACTATAACTATGACTATGACTATGACTATGACTATGTCTATGACTATGACTAGGACTATGAATATGACTATTACTAGGAATAGGTCTCTGACTAAGACTCTGACTAGGACTATGAATATGACTATGACTATGACTAGTACTAGGACTAGTACTAGCACTATAGCTATGACTCTGACTATGACTGACTATGACTATGACTGACTCTGAATATTATAACTACCAAGATCCTAAGGTTGCGCGTACTTAGAAACTCAACAATTACAGGGGTAGCAATGCGCGAGGCGATAGACAATTCGAACTCAACTCGTAGAATGACTAACACACGTTTAATCACAGTTCAAGATAGACGAATTACACTGGTTGCGACGATGATGACAGATCGTGAAAGTCACGGTAGCAAAGTTCGTGGTCGCGGAGAATAAAACGAAGTAGAGTAGAAATATAGGGTAGTTTAGTGTCGAATAGAGTCGTGTAGGTTCGAACTGAAACGATAATTACATACAAAAGGCTAAGATACAACGTCAGCTACGTAGTCGTGTTACAAACAAAATTTAGGAAGAGTTATAGACAATATTGGTTGCGTAGCATGACAACATCTCAACATTAAAAGACTAGTCATTTGACAATAATAATTCGAGTACCAAAAAAGGGAGAAACTTACTTTGGTGACGACTCGCACAGCAGAAAGTATAGCTCAAAAAGTAGCTTGTAGCAGATTGATCCTCTGATCGTAGCGGTTGCGGAATGACTCTCTCGCACGCTATCTTAAGTCGCCTTTTATAATGAGTGCATGCGTGACTGTGCACAGGATGTTACTTAAAACTTGTAATGTACACCATATGGAAGTGTTAGCTCATTTCCTACGCACGAACTTAGCCTACAGTACACGCACGAATCTGCGAATTCCTAACTAATACGCAGCAAATTTTAGCACGCTTCATCGAAACTAGAACTAACGATTATTAGAATATGTCGTTAAAACAGAGGGCGTTTTAAATCTAACAAATATGACTAGGACTATGACTATGACTACGACTCTGACTATGACTATGACTATAACTCTGACTATGAATATGATTCTGACCGTGACTATGACTATGACTACGAGTATGACTATGACTATGACTTTGACTATGACAATTAGTAGGACTAAGACTATGACTCTGACTATGTATATGTGCACGATCCTTCGCAGTAAAGCACTATTTGAGCAATAGTGAAAATCAGACCTGAAAAAAATTTCAGGCCTGTACGGGATTCGAACCACTGACCTCTGCGATACTAGTGCAGCGCTCTACCAATTGAGCTAACAAGCCAACTGGGAGCAGGCCATCAAATTTATTCGACATAAACCCGTAGATGATAAATCAAACAACAACAAACATATGAAACATATGTATGAACTGTGGTTATGAAACGTATATGTGCACGATCCTTCGCAGTAAAGCACTATTTGAGCAATAGTGAAAATCAGACCTGAAAAAAATTTCAGGCCTGTACGGGATTCGAACCACTGACCTCTGCGATACTAGTGCAGCGCTCTACCAATTGAGCTAACAAGCCAACTGGGAGCAGGCCATCAAATTAATTCGACATAAACCCGTAGATGATAAATCAAACAATAACAAACAGATGATCAGTGGTTCGAATCCCGTACAGGCCTGAAATGTTTTTTCAGGTCTGATTTTCACTATTGCTCAAATAGTGCTTTACTGCGAAGGATCGTGCACATATATGTTTCATAACCGCAGTTCATACATATGTTTCATATGTTTGTTGTTACTCTGACTATGACTAGGACTATGACTATGACTATGACTATGTCTATGACTAGGACTATGACTATGAGTATGACATTGACTATGACTATGACTCTGACTAGGACTATGACCATGACTATGACTAGGACTATGACTAGGACTACGACTATGACTATGACTATCACTATGACTAGGACTAGGACTAAGACTAGGACTATAACTCTGACTCTGAATATGACTCTAACTATGACTATGACTCTGACTATGACAATAACTAGGACTATGACTATGACTATGACTCTGACTATCACTATGACTCTGAGTATTATTATGAGTATGACTCTGACTATGACTAGAACTATGACTAAGACTACGACTATGACTATGACTATGACTAGGACTAGGATTAGGACTAGGACTATAACTATGACTCTTACTATGACTCGGACTATGACTCTCACTATGACTCTGACTATGACTATGACTCACAGTCGCTTTCCGTAACAACAAACCTATATATCATTCCAAAGCTTTCTATTAGAGGAACATATTTGTTTTAAGTCTACATCATGTTTCAGAGAACTTTAGAATTTTGACCAAAATGCCCATGCTACCCCTTGGCCAAAGAATCCAATATGGTGGCCAAAGAGAGAGTTGCTCTTTTTTGATCAGCTCTAACGTCTTAACCTGCAATAAGATTTTCTTGAAATTTTGTACAGTGATATACAAGAAATTTAGCGAGGTGGGTATTGAATATAAAGTCATGATATCTAGGGAAAAAGAAGTTACAGCTGTTCAAAGATTGACTGGCGAAACATAAAAAATGGACTAAGGGGTGTAAGTGAGAAAGACTCATTTTAATGCTTTAAAACCACTTTTAAGGCACTAGGGATTCGTTTCGGGGATCATGAAACCCATACCTGGAGTTTCGGATAAATTTAAAATTTTGACCAAAATGGCCATGTATTCCCCTTGGCCCAGAAATCCAAGATGGCGGACATGAAAAGGTGTGCTCTTAGGGAAATTGCTATAACTCTTCATCTTGTCGCGTTTTTGACTCGCAATTTTAGTGAGCTACAGACAAGGCATGAAGCTACTTTGGTATGAAGGATGAAGTCGTTTAATGCAGAATCAAAAGAGTTCTAGTTGTTGCCTTTTTACGAGGGGAACTGGACATAAAGGAGGGCAACTGAACATTACAGAATGGGTCTAAATTGCCCTCACCGAGGGGAACTGAACAGTCACCGAGGGGAACTGAACATTGATCGAGGGGAACTGAACAGTCCTGTCGAGGGGAAATGAACATTACAGAATGGGTCTAAATTTCCCTCACCGAGGGGAACTGAACAGTCACCGAGGGGAACTGAACATTGATCGAGGGGAACTGAACAGTCCTGTCGAGGGGAAATGAACATTGCAGAAGGGTCTGAAATGCCCTCATCTGGCTCTGAACTCAACTTTGTAAGAAATTTTCTAAGACTCACTTTTTAATAAAAAGCTATAAATCATCTCAACATAAAAACGTTTCCATTTTAACCACAGCAAGCTGGATCGTATAACTACTCTTCAGGCAAGACATCACGTGATTCACTTCCGAAGAGTCCAACGCACGTCATCACGGCATTTTAACGAGGGAAATTCATCGTACAGGGCAACCCAAACATCAACGAGGGGAACTTAACATAAACAAGGCAAACTGAACATTTCAGCCTTGGTCTAAATTGCCCTCACGAGGGCAACTGAACGTTCAGCGAGGGGAACTGACCGTACACAGAGGGGAACTGAA